>NC_031502.1:1216139-1337662 GCF_000237925.1 Schistosoma mansoni | reverse complement strand
GCTTCAAGTGGCTATCAGGACTCAGTAGCTGAGTGGATAACGCGATGGCGTTTGAAGAGAACGGTACTGGGTTCGTGTCCCAGAGTGAACATCAACTTTGTGGAGCAGGTACATCCAGCTGACGAGTCCCAAATAGGACGAAACGCGCATCCTGGATTCCACTACTAGCCACTATCCATCTTTGATTAAAATGCTTGTGAATTAAGGCTATATCGAAGCAATACGCACACTATGCATATATGCCAATAAGAGATTGACCAGTTGCAGTCCTAAATATCAATGGGAAGATTCAAACGAGTAATACTAAGTGAAAGTAAACTGGATCGTTATTTTAATCTAAGAAATCCTTAATAGACTTATTTTCAAACCAAAATTAAGTCAGTCAGGTCATTTCCCAACTGTTTTAAACGGAATGGTATTGATTCCAACTTCCCCACATAATTT
Organism: Schistosoma mansoni; assembly: GCF_000237925.1. Taxonomy (NCBI): domain Eukaryota; kingdom Metazoa; phylum Platyhelminthes; class Trematoda; order Strigeidida; family Schistosomatidae; genus Schistosoma; species Schistosoma mansoni. The sequence continues at coordinate 1,337,218 of NC_031502.1, read as the reverse complement.
ACTACAAAGCAATTTGGCTAAAATAAAACTTTTATAACTAAATCCTGTTTACTGAAATCGATAATTCACTACCTTGGGACCGACTTAGGTCATTACTTCCTAGTTGAACTTCAAAAAATCTATCTAACCTTTAGTCTCTAATGAGCACATAACTGTTATTTATTCAAGCCGCCTTGAAAGGATTTTGTATAAATGGATTGAAGCTAAAGATTTGAATCATTGAGTTACGACTCCATAGATTAATGGTACCCGAGATGTCCCGTGAACCTTGAAGCTCCTAGTTTCGATACTATGCTGCCAAAGTGTTCCAAACTAGAATGACCCAGCTTTCCGATGATCAGTGGTCTCTGATTATTAAAATTACTTCCAAACTGAGCATAAAAACCATTTGAATAAATAAAACATTATAATTATGACTTAAATTAAATTTCATATTATCCTTAAACATTAGATGATACGAAAGATAGATGTGTTTAAACAATTTTCAAACTTTCTGTGGTTAAAATCATGAGTCAATTGAAGCTAGACCACCATGGAGAACCTGAAAGCACTGGAACGCCATTTCGTCCTATTATGGGACTCCTCAGCAGTGCGCATCCACAATCCCGCCTCGCGAGATTCGAACCCAGGACCTACCAGTCTCGTGCCAGAGCACTTAATCGATAGACCACTGAGCCGGCATCCAACGGTGTTAATGTCTATCTTCAACCAATCCACGAAATTGGACAACCGTTCACCAATTGTCTTCACTGAGTTGTAATCTCACAACAGACTGGTAGGTCCTGGGTTCGAATCTCGCGAGGCGGGATTGTGGATGCGCACTGCTGAGGAGTCCCATAATAGGACGAAATGGCGTTCCAGTGCTTTCAGGTTCTCCATGGTGGTCTAGCTTCAATTGACTCATGATTTCAACTACGAAAATACTGAAATCTCCACAAAACCCTTTCTGATTATTTTTAAACTGGTTATAAATGATGTTAAAATCTGTTTCTTATTCTGTGGGTGACAAATGAATATCAACAGTTCACATCACTGACTGATCTTAGTTAGACAACAACTGACAATCAAAAAACACTAGATGGTAGTCTTTTTCTAGTATGTGACTGCTCAGCGACATGCATCCACAACTCCACCGAGTATCGAGCCCTGAACCTTGGGTCTCTCTGAGAACCCTTATGGTCTAAATCACTGGAACGGCATTCAACGGTATACATATCTAGTTTAAATCAGTTTGTCATATTGAGCAACCGTCTTTCGTTGTCTGCGGTGAGTGGTTGTTTCACACTCGATACATCTGAACTTCACTGGTCAGGGCTTCTCACTACAACTCCTGGGGTTATTTCCTCTCGAAGTTAGTCATTAGTGAGCACGCAATTGTTATTAGTATACGACGTAGTGGAGACTGTAAAATTTTCATACTTTGCATCGAGGGCTGATATCAAAAATCTTCATAAGCCCTCTATACTACTGATGAATGAAAACGAAAGGTGTTGCATAGTACATAAGTTACTTTAAAGCTTCTGTTTTCCTGTGTTGTTTAAAGTTTCTTGATGACACTATAGAGTTCATCCAAAAAGCTTAACTAAAAAATCAATCCGTATAATAGTCCATTATAAATGGCCGAAAGTAAATAATTCATTTCATCTGTGATATAATGCTTATAACCGTAAACTTCCATCGTCGATGTTTCTGTCAGTTGAACTGTGGTGGCAAGTTGTTTTTGGTGAAGCTATAGTTTATGGATGACCTTTAAGCAACGTTAAAATGATCTTCAGAATGTTCACCTACTTACAAGGGTTAAATAAGGATTATAAACCAGTGAGAGGAATTAAAATTATGATTAAGATTATGATACGACGGGGAAAGCATCAACTTGATAGGGTTTTGATTCCTTCTAATTTAAAAATTAAACTCACTTTTTTCATGAAATTCCAAATACATTTTCTCTTTTTTAACAGATGTACCTTCAAAACCTGGAGGACCTTTAATAATTGATATAATACCTACCTATTCTCCAATATATTCAAGAAGGCCATCATCTAGTCTAGAAAGGATTGAATCTCCGTTATCATTCTCAACACATACAACACCACATTTGGACTCAAAAGGTATTCAACTTAAATGGCATGCACCCAGTGACACAGGTGGTTTACCTGTCACAGAATATGTGATAGAACGTTGTGGAGGTCCAGTGAAAAGTACCTCAAGTGAATGGATACCAGTGTTATCTGTTTCAGGAGAGACAACTTCAGCAGTGATTCCGTTTCCAGGTACTCTGACTAATGTTTATTCTTATTCTTACCGCGTTCGAGCAGTCAATCGTATGGGTGCAAGCAGTCCATTAGAAACTTCAAGACCATTGGATTTTGAGACATCAGTATTGGATCAAGCTAGCAGACCTTCTTCTCGTGTTAGTTACCGGCCACTACCACCCTCTGCACCATCTGGACCCTTACGATCAGAATATCTTCCTTTTGATTCTGGTCTTCACTTAGAATGGCAACATCCTCAAAAGAGTTCCTACAAATTAGATGAATCATTGTCTATGCCATCCGCATACGTAATCGAGGCTACTGAGGCTAGCAGACCAAATGCACCTTGGATCGAAGTTGGCCGTGTTCCTGGTACTCTAACATCAGCTGATGTTCGAATTTTGCCTACACTGCATAGAAGCGAGTCGACGGAACGTCCATATACGCCAAGCTCATATCACGTACCCCCTACTCTTCTATATCGAATAAGGGGTGAAAATGAGTTTGGTTTAAGCGCACCTCTTGTGACAAGAATTGAACCACCTGGTCATCCTGTATATGAATCCAAACCTGGTTTCGAGCACCTAAAATTAAGCTCCGGTCGCCTTGAAACTCGTTTGCTGCCAATGTCATCTGAATTTCAGTTACCTCAGATTGAATTACGCTGGCCGCCTCTTGCTCCAGAATACAGAAGACAAAGTTTCCCATCATCCGCTGATCGCCGACTTATAACAACTCCCATAACACCAGATATAAGTTACCTGGTTCAAGTTAAAAAAGCTGAAGATATTGGATGGCAAACATTAGCCACCTTACCATACGGTCAAGAAAGATTTACTTATCGCCCCAAAGTAGAAAAAATACTTCAGAGACCACGGTCTAGTTTGGGCTCAGTTCACAGACCAGAAGAAAGACCAATATTTGAAGCTTACCAGTTCCGTGTAGCCCCAAGAAGTCATTTCGGTGTCGGAAGATTCATAGAATCGGATGTGGTCAGCTGGGGTCCGTCTCATTTACAAGTTGGTGATTACAGAACAGTAAGCTTACCGGGACGTACTTCAATGGAACTTATGGTTCCGTCCGTTCCTCAACCAATGATACCTTCTCCTGAGCGTTTCCACTTGGTTGATGTGTCTACCGAGTCAGCTGGTGAACATATACAAAACAGATTGGGAAGTGTAACACTATCCTGGCATCCTCCAGCGGGTATGTCTTCTACTTTACGCTCCACTTCAGATTTTGTCGTTGAATCATGGCGTCCAGACAAACAAGAATGGTGGCCGATAGCACGACGACCAGCTGCTATCAGTGCTGAATCTGTACCGGGTAGTTATGAAATAAGCGTCGATCGCTTACCACTTGGACAAACTTATCATTTCCGCGTTCTAACGGAAACAAAAGATGGTCGAAGTGAACCAGTTATTCTTCCACAACCTGTTTTCATGCCACAATTAGATAAAGAAAAGAAAGGTAAGCCATCTTCCAATTGGAATATTATCATTTTACTAAATTTGAGAGTAGGTTGACTTAAAATTGCCACTTAAACTTGACAACGGAATAGAATAGCATATATATATTAATTAATAGTTAATGAGTGATTCACTTGAATAGCATCATTGGTTAACAACCTTTGCTGATTTGCTACGTAATTGGAATCTAAATTACAATATGTGTAACGATATACAGTGACTAGAAACTCTGGTTCACAGCCTAATCGACTGAGTATTCTTCTTTGTATAGATTTATAAGCTTTACCTAAAGTCTATCTATTTGGTGATTCCCACCGCACGCAAAACATACTTCGAAGGGGCATATGTAACTAGATAACTTGAGTCTTTGAATGTTATCAACTATCAGTGACCACGTCTATCATCCATGGGGTGGGGCACAGAATTGATTTGGGACGATTATAATTTTATTATTTGAGAAACTTTCAGATAGTTTATTGGTACTACAACTACCGTGAGCCAGTTAGATGAAAGGAATCACCAATCCTCTATATTTTTATTTTTGGATATATACCCAAGAAAGTTATTCTTCGGGAACGGTAGTGATCCCTTATATTTTATTATCATGTTTTCATCATTTATATCTTTCCATTAAAGAGCTACATTTGCCTCGTGATGCAGAACAGGTTCTGTATGAGAGGGGCCATCTAATGTAGAGGTGGCTGAGCGATAACCTGCGGACGAAAATCAACCTACGAGACTACTTCAAAAAATGCGTGAGAGACAAGAATCGAGATAGTTTTAAATGATTTGAGGAGACACAACTTTTTCTATTATAATCTTAGGAAACGAAGTAATAAATCAAAATCTACCTGTTATCTAGGGAACTTGAGGAGCATAAATGTGCTCCTTTCTCAACATTGGACACACAAAGCATTTCACCAAATACTGTTTAAGAATATAGTTGTCAGATTTCAGAGCTCTAGAATGGATTTCCAAGATATTTCAAAAGTTCCGAATATTTTGTATCAATGTTTAACACTATAAATGTTTCATCCGTTCTTATCTTGAAGCAGTTAGTCATGATCACTAAATGAGACTAATTAACCTCCAGTCCAATAGTGACTTGAATAAACGCTTCAGTCATGCTGAATTGTCTGAATCCCATTTATTATTGATAAACTATAAGTTTCACATTCTAAAATAGTTTGTACGTAAATTGTTCATTTTTGTGGTCAGCTTACATTTATGAACCCTAGTATCCAGCAACTTGGATCTCACATGACACACTCAAGTCTAGGGTCAATATTAAACCATTTATGCTAACTATAAAAAATGATTTTTGCATGTACATTTTCTTAAATATTTTCAAAATAAACCATTTCTTATTACAAAAACAGAGAAACCAGCTCCACCTTCTCATCTTAGAGTATCATTATTAACTGGCAGTACAAAAGGTGCTTTGTTAACATGGCTTCCACCATCAACAGTAACATTCTCAGGTCGACGTAGTAGTTTGTCATTACGTAGTCCTCCAACTGGATATATATTAGAATATTGTACATTACCATCCACAGGATATGAACCAACTACTTGGAAACGTTTAGCAGTATTAGATGCTTGGGAAACATCTTATCAAACAACTGATTTACAACCTGAAACTAGATATCTATTTCGTATAATGTCTCGTGGACAGATCACTGATTCACCACGTTCTGTCACACCATCAAGACTTGGAAAAATTAGTCGAAGTACAATTGATTCAAGTGTTCTTAGTGAACCAATCCATTCAGAAATATTTGAAATACCTAGAAAAACAAGTAAGTTTACCCAAATATTTTTTGGTACAAGATTCTACATACCTGATCCTGTAATATCTAAAGTATACCATAGGTATTCAGTATGACTGTGGTGTGTTTAAGGTAGGCAAAATATATAGAAAGGTGAAGAGTTTAGGAATTTATTATTTCCAAATCGAATTATCAGTTTGTAACAATCAGCACTGTTACACACCTATTTCAGTTCTTCTAACCTTTGTATGGATGACCTATTGTAGTTTCTCCAATCATTCTGTCATTCACATTATATTTGCCCTTAAGCAAATATGTATTAGAGTACGTCTATATTTATGTACGTCCTGTATCTCTTTCACGCTTATAAACATTGAGTCACCCATCATTCACCGAGTTGGCTATTTCTACCACTTCAGTTATGTGTTTTTCTTTTCGACTTTTATCGTCCGCCTGCATTATTGAATGTCTGAAATATACGTACTTCAAATACTTTCTTATTGAACCTTTTATGTCTACGGTAATATTCACGGGATTTACTAACAGAATATATACGAAGTCAAATAGAACCTGTGATCCATAAATATGAAGATAATTCAATCGTTATAATGTCAACTATGCTCACTAGAAACTGAAATATATCCGATCAAAGACATTGGAGTTGATTAATATTCTATAATTATAGATGAACGTAATTGGCTAAAGCTAAGATGAATCTCATCAATATAATTAGAAAGATATAAGAAACATTATAAAGAAGTAGTCTCAGACAATAAATTTACAGCTCAGAATGATGATTTTATAGTTCGTATATTCAGCAACATTTAACTAAGAACAGGTACATCCAGCTGACGAGTCCCAAATAGAACGAAACGCGCGTCCTGGATTCCATTGCTAGCCACTATCCATCCTTGCTTACCATGCTTAAGAATTGAAATAATTTAAATAACTACTTGAAACCGTTTCCAAGATACACTTGATATTGTAACGCGATGGTGTTTGAAGCGAAAGGTACTGGGTTCGAGTCCCAGAGTGAACATCAACTCTGAGATGCAGGTACATCCAGCTGACCAGTCCCAAATAGGACGAAACGCGCGTCAAACTGGATTCCACTGCTAGTCAATGTCCATCTTCGTTTCCAAGATAGTATAAGTATCAAGTTTTATGAGACTTGAAAATCTAAATAAACATATATCAGAATTAGAAGCATATCAGAAACTTGTCTTCTTTATTTTGAAACACAATTTTTGTCATCACATGTAGTTAGTTCTTTTAATCATGAAACAGTATGAATCGAGGGAAACGAGATCAGGACGCCAAATTTCGAAACTTCACAGAATTGAATCGCCATCGTTTTCAATGTTGTGAAATGAACTTAAAATATTTATATATTAATACTGGTGTGAACATGAATGAATAGTTGCATCAAGTAACCACTTAGTTCTTTTTACTTCTCACGGATACACTATCCGTATAATATTAGATTATATAAGTGTTATAATGAGAGATACATAGTCGGATTGTTCAGACTAATGATAATAAATCATCCTACTTGACCAAGTGATTGTACTCTACTCAGTTATCATCTGACTGTTCAAATAAGAATCACATATAAACCATAATTAAGACATAACACAAAACAACCATTAAGTGGAACCACAATGGAATGTAAGCGGGACGCAAGTGAGATGAATGAAAATATAAGACAGTATACTAAAATTTAGTGTACTGGGTATGTCAATCCTCTTCCATCGACCAATGCGTTAAATTTGATAGAATATGGTAGATAACCTTAAAAAGTTTTATTCAAGTCAACTTGATGTCATGTGTCCACCAAGTGAACGAAAATCGAACTCTTAAACACTCTTACCTGTTCTTTCCTCAACCATGATAGATAATGTTCTGTCATGTGATGACGAACTTTCACTCAGATACATCAATAGTTCGGGATTGCCCTAAAACATAGGTAATTAAGAAACACTTATTGAGATACCTATTTGAGGGTATATAATTATACAAACGATTAAAAGATATTGCACGACTATAGACCATTCAGATTAACTCTTTTAGGTACTTACTTTTTTTTCTTAATTCATAGTCTGTCAGTTATGTAATTTGGTGATTGAATGTTAAATCACTGCTTTAAAATGAATTGAATTCGACCTTTAATAATGGTTATGAGTGTACACTAACGTATAAAAATAAATCCAAACTGTTAACAAACAAATTTTCAATAGTTTATATGTCCTTATTTAAGTTGATGGTAAAAGGAGTGCTGAAGACTGTGTGTGTGTATATGTACCGCCGAAGCGAGTACTTGAAATAGGAACAATAACGGGGCAGACTTGCATGCATATTGCAAACAATTCTCTTTGCCCTGGTTCGGCTGAGAGTGGGAAGAGTCCGCTCTCCCTCTTCAAATGCTATCACATGGCCACGCGTATATAGCCTCTGACAGGGAAGTCCTACTCACTGCCTTTTCGAGGCATTACTGTTGTTTACGAAATTGAGAGGACGAAGAGTGAATGTCCGGCGCTTTAACCGGGTTGGTGGACACGGAAAGTCCATCTAGGGGAGTTGAAAAACCCTCATTCCAAATCAATGGTGCACATGGGCTCCAGTATCCTGAGGGAACAAATGGCGTATGAACCAATCGTTGGTCACTGGCTAACATTGGACTGCATCTCCTCACGATGTTCCACTGCCTTGTGGATCAGACCTTTAGGTCAAAGGCTCGGGGTGTGACCCTCTAAGAAAACCACCTGCTTCAGTTTGGGCACCTGGGTAGTATCACAGCCCTCACACAAATCAAATGAGATTTGTGCGGCACATATGTATCTGGTGCTTTCTTGTACCAATATTTATGTGCTTAAATAAATAATTTTTTAATTCCTTTTCTTTTTTCTAGTTACTGTACCAAAATTAACCGGTGATTTAACAGTTAAATCAACAACCAGTTTATCTTCACTCTCACCATCGGTTTCTTTACACTGGCAACCAATTGACGAACCATTAACAGGATATATATTAGATTTATATGATTTAAAAGAACCAACTGGTTGGAGAACAATTTCACGGATTAATACAACTGAAATACGTCATCCATTTCATGGTGTTACAGTAACAGGTCTTCTACCAGATCATTCTTATCGATTCCGTGTTATACCATATAAAGATGATTTATTTGGTCGACCATTAGAAACATTGAAAGCTTACACTGTTCCAAAAGCAATAGGACATGAGGATATTGATTATGAATCATTAATTATTCCTCCACCTAGGGGTCCATTATACGTGGAACCAGTTGGTGGTGGTGTTTATCGTTTAAGATGGCAACCAGTGCAACTAAGAGGATTAACTGATATTATGCACAGACGTAAATTAGATGAGGAAATTGAATATATCATTGAACAACAAACACCAAATAGAAGATTTTGGTTCGAAGTTGGCCGGACTCGTCTTACTGATTATGTATTACCGATTAATAGTACTACAATTAGATTTCGTATACGTTCATCATTAGCTGATATTTCGTCAAGTATCGACAAACACACTAACTATTCACTTTCATATGATGGTCTGCTCTCCGAATGGATTCATACATCAGATGACAGTTCACTATATGACAATATACCTCGCATTGGGAGCCCAAAGAGACGATTATCTAGTGATGAAGTTTTTGACATTGGTCGAATTGTTCCAGATGGATTACGCGTTCTTCATATTGGTCCAACTTCTGCCTTACTAGGATGGAATTCTCTTAAAATAGATGAAGAAACATTACATCCATATCATCTCATTTTAGAACGACGTATCATTAATAAGTATAAACCAAGTATTTGGGAACCTGTAGCAAGAATTCGTACTTCTGATACTTCATATGAAGTACATGGATTATCTTCTGGTACAACATATGATTTTCGTCTAGTTGGAATTGAAGAATCAACTAAAACTCGAAGTATAAAACATTGTCAACTTTCAAAACCATTTACAACTCTTGGACAAATTGATTCATTTGAAGATGATATAAAAATATTTTGGATTGATCAACCAAGATCATTTAATGCTATTAGTAAAATTGATGAAACTCAAGAAGGTATTATGTTAACATGGAAATCACCTGAAATGCCTAATCGTTTAGATGAGAAATTACTCTACAGAATTGAAGTAAGAGGTTTCAATATTTCAGGTGAACCAATTACGAATTGGATTAAAGTCATCTCAGAATTAAAAACAACACAATATTTTATTAGTTATAATAAATTAGATCATTTATTTAGTCAATCATCTAATAATTATCAAATTAGTAGTATATCATCTATATCTAGAAGAAGATATATAAGATCCATTGATTTCGATCAACAACAATGGCAATTTCGTGTATTCGCTGAATTAGATAATAAACAAAGTTTACCAGCTGTTACAATAACACCAATCACATTGATTCCACAAGCCAGTAAGTTGATTTTCTTTTTCTAAATAAGAAGTAGCGTTATAAAGGTGTTATTGAATCACTTTATAGTTTTCATTCATAGACTGTAGTATTATATGAGTGTTATTATATCAAATAAATAAAAAAAAATGATTATCAGAAGGGGTTTTGTGGAGATTTAGTATTTTCATAGTTGAAAGCATGAGTCAATTGAAGCTAGACCACCAGGGAAAACCTGGAAGCACTGGATGGCTGCTTCGTCCTATTGTGGGACTCCTCAGTGGCAGCGCGCATCCACGACCTCGCCTCACGAGATTCGAACCCTGGACCTACCAGTCTCGTGCCAGAGGAGTCCCACAATAGGATGAAATGGCCGTCCAGTGCTTCCAGGTTTTCTCTGGTGGTCTAACTTCAATTGACTCACGCTTTCAACTATGAAAAAAATGATTGTTGTAACTTGATTCTAACTGATACCTTAATAGATCTTATAAGTTTATCTTAATTTCTTTTGAACCGCTCAGTATTCAACAGTATTGCTTCATACTAATTCTGCAAATGGACCCTTTCCTGCAGTATTCCACAAGTTTCAGGGTTATATTGTCAAAATGTTTGGTTTTTTAAATAAACATCATACTCAGTCCTTACTCAGATTAAAGATAAGTAAACTATATTCTGAGTATACTACTGTTTATTGTATTCATCTATTAAGCTAAATATGCTTGTTGGCTTTGTTTTCGGTAAGTAAATTATTCAAACAAGCCATCTAGTAAGTTTTTTGAACTGAAGTGCTGTTTAATTCTGTTTTTCGGTTCCTACCTAAACTAATATAACATATTTTTAACTGAATGAATCTATAACGCCGACCGGCTCCTGTAACTGTGCTCAAACAACCATTTATTCTTAGCAAAAATCAACGTTAAGCATAAAGTGAGATATCGTATAACATAGCGACCACCGAAATCTAAATAACCGTGGACTCAAATGGGCTATATCGCACCAGCCACCGATAGAATATTTCCGCTTTTTCTGAAGTACATGTCTAGACTCTGATTATGCTCTAGTACGAGCACTCATTTGTTTTTGCCTTACGTGATGTAGAAAAACCACTGCAAGGAACCCTTTAGAGTGCAATTTAACAGTGAAAATGTCGTAAACAACTGGAGAAGTAATTGGTTAGTCGTCAAAGTGATGTTCACCGTAATATGAGTTATTTTGACATCCAGAAAGTCTAGAAAACATCAGTGACATCTGCAAGTGACTATAGCCAAAATGTTAAGAAAAATCGGTGGATTTCAACAGCTTCTTCTGAACTGACAGATATTCCGAAAATTATCTTGTCAGGGTCCGAACATTATGAAGAAAGAAGGTGACTTATACTCAGACTGAAAGAAAGGTCTATGTAATGATCGTGACTAGTGGTGAGTAAGTAAGACGAACCGAATGGAAAATGCGGCGGCAATAGGCAATAATAGACTTTACGTTATTACGCAACTTAAACTGATCACACTACAATAGCTGAGAAAGTAATTAAGCAAAATGTCTCGGATTAACTCCATGACTATAGTAATCCTTCAGTGTGAATGTCTCATATAAACTCACTTCAAAAAGTCGATTTATTTCTAAGCATGTTTGCTTGTGCTCATCACTGTTTGACTGATGTTTTATCTGCTTTGTTGGAGAACTTTGATTGCCATACATACACTTCTGTAAATATAGTATTTTCACAAGCTGAAGAGTTCCAAATCGGACAAAACACTCATCCTGGATTCTACCGCTAGCCACCATTCATCTCTGCGTAAAATGTTTATGACTTACTGGGAATACCTATGCAATCCCCACAGGATGTACACATATCCCAAAACAGACTCATCACTTGAAGTTCTAAAGATCAATGGGAAGATCCAATCAACTAATATATATAGATCACAATTTTTCAAATGGTTTTCAGTTGGCATTTTATAGATTATGCCAACACATATTATGTAGGTTCTTGACAGTGTCTAGTTGTTCAACAAAATTAAGAGAAAACAAGTGGTTCTGGTGGATTGGTTAAGGTTAGACATTAGCACCGTTGGATGCCTGCTCAGTGGTCTATCAGTTAAGTGCACTGGCGCGAGACTGGTAGGCCCTGGGTTCGAATCTCGCGAGGCGGGATCGTGGATGCGCACTGCCGAGGGGTCCCACGATAGGACGAAACGGCCATCCAGTACTTCCAGGTTTTTCGCGGTGGTCTAGCTTCAATTGACTATATAAAATGGTTCTAGTGTATTGATGTGTACTATTCTTTATATTGTAAATAATGTTTAATAATTTTCTTCATTGTTTGCAAATAGAACGAAGTCCATTACGTTTTATCAATTTGAGAGATGATCGTATTATTTATGCTGTTCATGGGCAAAAATTAGTTTTGTCTGTAGAAGTTGAAGGAGAGCCGAAACCAAATGTCTTTTGGTCAGTGATTCATTTGATTTTGTACTTATTTTTTGAATTAAAAATTATGTAGCTTTAGTTATTTCGTACAATTTAACTATACTACTAGTGAAGACTATATAGTAAACAGCTAAAAATCACCAGAAGAAAGAGGAAGGGGAGAGTAGACAGTCTTGTCTGACTCCGGTCCCTACTGGAAATGCATCTATCAGCTGGACTCTATGCACGACTCTTCACTGTAGTCCGTCGTATGAGTTCTGGATAATGTTGACAAACTTCTCAGGAACTCCATAGTGTCGAAGAAGTTTCCATTATGTTCTCTTGTTCACACTGTCAAACACCATCTCATAATCACTGAAGTTGATGTATAGTGATGAATTCCACTCAACTGATTATTCGACGATGATCCGTATTGTCGTAATTCGGTCTGTGCACGATCGACCCTTGCGGAATCCAACCTGTTGATCTCGAAGTCGGGCGTCTACTGTGTCTACTGTATTTGACCGTTTACATATTAAAAATATTAGTAATCCAAGGCTTTTTGCGTTATTTTGTGTTAGAGAGCAATAGAAATCCTTAAGATAGAACAAGCTAGAATAATATGAAGTATGCATTTATCGAAGGATGTTGTTTGTCAGTCTTTCTAGAAAGGCAAATTACAACTGAACTTTGATAGTTGAGATCATGAATCAATTGAAGCTAGACCACCATCGAAAACCTGGAAGCACTGGACGTCCGCTTCGTCCTATTATGGGACTCCTCAGAAGTGCGCATCCATGATCCCGCCTCGCGAGATTTCGAACCCAGGACCGAATTTCAATAAAATGTAATGTTGAGGGATTTTTAACCCCTCTTTGTTGTTAGCTATTTCTGAAAAGTATAATGAAGATGACTACAACAATTAAAACATAGACTTCAATAGACTATTTGTCATGTAAAATCAACTTCCTTTTTGATTTGAAATCTTGTTACCTGAATATTTTATGTTTATTTTTATACTACTATTTAAAAGTAGCTTATTACGTCTTTTGATATAAGCAATTGCAGATCTTTGTTTACATCAGCAACTCTAATAACTCATAATATATTTATGCTCCAAAGTCGTTTCCGTTAATTTCCGATCTTCTGTACTTTAATTCATTAATTTAAATCATAGTGTTGCATTTTTTTAGGACCTAGAAACTAGTTAGTACCACTGTTATACAGATGATATTTTAAGACAGAAGAAAGTGTTCTTTTGAAGCACATATATAATCCTAATTCTTATTTTATTAATACGTGTAATTTCCTTTATTGTTAAAGGTTAATTAGGTAGAATCATAAGTAATTGAATAGATTTGGATTCATATGTTAATTGACTAGTCAACAACCGAGTAAGTAATGCAGTCGTTAGGAAACGGGTACTAGGTAAGGATGGCGAATTGATTGATGGATTAGTGAAAATTCATCAGTTGAGATGGCTGGGACACGTGTTATGTATGCCCAACCACAGACTGCCCCAACATGCTATCTTTTATGGTGTAGGAGTAGGTTGGAAGAAAGCTAGGGGCGGCCATACCAAAACATGTCACAAATCCATGAAGTAACTGACAAGTGGACTGAGCCATGTTGGTAGGTGTAGACTACCTGGTTGGGATCCGCGAGATTATTGCAATCGATGGTTAGAGACCTTGGGTGATATGGCTCAAAATCGTTTGCAATGGCGAAGGTGCATCCACTCTTTGTGTTCTGCCAAATTCTAATCTTCTGAATTCTTCATGTCTCTATCTTTTTTCTCTTTCCAAATTTATTTCATTGGATTATACTCCTTGAATAATATCTTCAAACCCTAATCTTTCGGATTACTGCTTATGCTCTTACTACTTCAACGACTATGGGATTTGAATTGACAACTTCATCTCTGTGCTAATGTGGTATGGCAACTCGAACTGATGTACTTACGTACGAAGTTCCACGTTGTGACTGACTGACTAGTCAACTACAATGTGAAATTCATGACAATATTATTTCACCATTAGGTTAAAATAAATACAATAGGATTGTAAATATTATCAGAAAAGAGTTTTGTGAAGATTGTTGTAATTTAATAGTTGAATTTATGAGTTAATAAAACTTAGGCCATCATAGAAAACCTGGAAGCATTGGACAGTCGTTTCGTCCTATTGTGGAACTCAGCGGTGGGTATCCACGATCTCGCTTGCGGGGTTTGCGCGCGAACGGTGGCTCAATTCCGTGGATTAGTTGGAGTTAGAAGTTAACACCGCTGGATGCCGGCTCAATGGTCTGGAGGTTAGGCATTCGCGCGCATGACCGAGGGTCCTGGGTTCGGGTCCCACGAGGCGGGATCATAGATGTGCACTGCTGAGGAGTCCTATGCTAGAACGAGATGGCCGTCCGATGCTTCCAGGTGTTCTATGGTGGTCCAACTTCAATTGATTCATGAATTCAACTAATAAAATGATTGTAATTGCTTTACCCATCTAGTTGTTATATATCTGATTTATAATATAACTGATATGCATTAACCCTTTCTTATATAAAAATATTCGTCTTTTTTCTTACATAGGTATTTAAATCACATACAAATAGATGAAAAAATTTTACCTGGTTGTCGTGTGGCCCAAATTGGTGTTGGTATTTATGAATTAACTATTGAACAAGTACAACCAAGTCATGCTGGTTTCTTAGAATGTCGTGTATGGAATATTTATGAGTCAATATCAGAAACATGGGAATTAATAGTTTCAGGTACGTGTTGAATTTTAAAATAAAATATTTTGCTCCACATAAGCATTATATATAGATAGAACAATCACCATTCTCACAAGAAGCATAATTACCCTCAAGATTACAGATACTTCTTCCTAACAAGTGCAAACCAACACGAAACCCAAGTCCTAATGTTTTCTGTCAGCTACCTTCAACGATGGTTTAGTTGTTCAGGTGTCCGACTTTCAACCTCTGTATCTCAAATCCGAGTCCCAAACCACCTACTATTGCTTTGGACAACCAGATGGCATCATTAGTCGTCACTACCAGGATGTGACTCTTAGCCAACTACCTAGAGAATGAGTTAATTTAACAAATAATAAACCACCTAACACAACATATTTATCAGTAGAGGTTTATGAATCGAAACTGAAGGTCCCAGGTTAGAATCCTAGTTACGGGATCATAGATGTGCACTACTGAAGAGTCTCATAATAGGACAAAATACCTGTAAAATGCTTTCAGTGGCTGTTTAACTTGGATCGGTTTATGATTCCAATAATTTATTTGGTTCATACTGTAAGGTATATGGTTTTGAAGTTACTATTTTTTTCATACCAAAAAACATTCTGGTTCCACATTGATAAACCAAGTTGATTAGAAAAATATAAATATTGAATGACCAATGAACTGCTCAAATTACATACACAATACTAAATATTTGGAATTATCTTTGGAAAAGAATGAAAGTAATAATCGATCATACTCATTACAACTACGGTTTAACATGTATACTACTTATAAGTAGCTCTGTTCTGTTGTTGAAAATTGTAAAATTTTGTGAATCTTTTATAAGTGATGTTTTTAGACGTAAATGTTAAGTTAATTGTGAAGTAAAACGGAAGGATGCAATTCGAAATTGAATATTTTCAATCAATTTCTTGTTTTTAATTTAGCGGTGCCACGGTTCTGCCGACTTGGATGGGCTGCACAACCTCATGAATATGAATTAAGACATGGAGACAGTTGGTATCTGCGTGTTCCATTAGAAGGTTTAGATTATATACAAGATCGTGATTGGATTACAAAAGTTTGGTTCGAACGTTTAAGTCATTTAACTCCTGGTTTTTCAGTTGAACCGTTGGAAAATCGTGTTCGACTAAATCTATCATCTGGTTGCCGTTGGGTTGAAGTGGTTGTTGACAAATTAAATCTAGCTGATACTGGACTATATCGACTATGGATACAGAATCAAGCTGGTCGAGATTACATTGATTTACGTTTACGTATTGCTGGTAAATTTGTTTTTCACTTACTTTGAATTATCTACCATTTATTTGTTTGAACTCATTCGCCACATTTTAAATAATTTATGATTCTTATTCCTATGTCACAATTCTACTGTTGTGAAAGAGGACGCAGGTGAGGACAACTGACTATATTTAGCATTTCCATACCAAATGCTTTCCGTTCCCGTTCATGCCTCCTCTATCTTCTCAACCTTTTGGTGCTAGACATTCTATTCCTGACTAGCGTTATATACTACTTATATCGACATAAGTAGAACACATCACACTACTATCATTATATCAAATATTCTTCCAAAAATTAGCTTCTAAAGATACATGTACTAAGTGTTTCTTGTGAATTAAACGAATAAATTGATACGTTAGGTTTTATACTTCACAGTTCTTTTAATGTCATTGCTACTTTCTTGTCATTTTAATGACCCTTTATTATGTGATTATTTGAATAAAACCCGACAAAAACTAAGGCAGGATAAAACAAATTCATTTCATTCTGGGATTTCTCGTACAATCATATTCTCCATGTGTAACATTAAGGCATAATATAATATGACGTAACAGACATCGGTGACCGAAAGAATTAAGATGGAAACTTAAAGATGGGATTTAAAAACATATAAAAAGGTGAGATGGTGATTTTCATGCCGATCAGAAACTGATAAAACGAATCATGTAACAATCATGGATAGTGGCTCAATTTCGTGGATTGGTTGAAGTTAGACATTAACATCGTTAGATGCCGACTCAGTGGTTTATTGGTTAAGCGTTCGGTCGCGAGATCGATGGGTCCTGGGTTTGAGTTGGGCGTTCGGGATCGTGGATTAGCACTGTTGAGGTGTCCCATACTAGGATGGAGCGGCTGTCCATTGCTTCCATATTTTCCATGATGGTCTAGCTTCAATCGACTCATGAACTCAACTATTAAATTACTATAATATCCACAAAACACCTTCCTGATAATTATAGAGGAATTGTGAAACTTACTTAAGTTTAAGCTAATTTGAAAGTATATATAGAAAACATAGAACGATGAGATGGTGATTATGTAAACTATTGTGTAAATGGGAATCGGTTTTTTTCCTAAATTATAAAATTTGCCAAAACGAGATCTAATTGACGGGCTGTTCTTTGTTAATTTATATCTCAACGAATGATAATGTTTTCCTCTTGTATAAAATTATTTCATACTTAAAACCAATTAAAGAGTATCCTCATAGTTGAAAGCGTGAGTCAGTTGAAGCTAGACCACCATGGAAAACCTGGAAGCACTGGACGGCCAAATCGTCCTATCGTGGGATTCCTCAGCATTGCACATCCACGACCTCGCCTCCTGAGATTCGAAGCCGGGACCTACCAGTCTCGCGCCAGAGCACTTAACCGAGAGACCACTGAGCCGGCATTCGATGGTGTTTATGTCTAACTCCAACCAATCCACGAAGTTGAACAACCGTTCACCAATTGTCTTCAGTGAGTTCATATCTCACAGCAGACGTGGTTTGAACTCCACTGGTCACTGCTTCTCACTAGAACTCCTGGATTTACCTCTCGAAGTCAGTCACTAGTGAGCATATGATTATTATTATCAGAAGAATACACAAAATAGCGTTTTATTTTATAAATTAGGATATTAAACTGAATATCTATCTATGCAATACGAGTGTATAACAGTTTCTAAATATAGCATAAATTCTCAATGAACTATCCATCCTCTTTAAGACAGGCCATCATGTTACGTTCGCTATTGGATTATCACAGAATACGGTATATAACTACGGCACTCGAATGTATAAAACCCCACAGTCACAAAATCCGAGGATAGAAGGAAGCTAGAGAAGTATTCGTTGGGTAATAATCAAAATGTACAGTAAATCATGGGTATTTATAGATATTAGCGTTTGTCATAACATCATTATAATTTAGCCAATCCACAAAGAGACAAGTAATACTACTGTCCAACCGTAGCATGCCACGTTGATATTCTAGAAAGCTCCATTACGTTCTGATTGGTTGGGATACTGTGGATGTGTGAACTAACTCAAGTGATGGTATAAACTTAGCATGGATGATGTTAGTTCACCGATTATAATTGGTTGCAGACATGTACATATAAGTACACCTATATCTGAAAGAGGGTTTTGTGGAGATTGTAGTAAGTTAATCGTTGAATTCATGATTCGATTTAAGCTAGACTATCATGGAAAATTCTGAAGTAATGGACGGCCGTTCCGTCCTAGTATGGGACTCCTCAGCAGTGCTCACCCACGATCCCGCTCGCGAAATTCGGACCAAGGACCTTCGATTTCGCGCGCGAACGCTTAACCTCCAAACCACAGGACCGACACCTAACCTGTATCTCATAGTCCCTTAAAGTAAACACTATTGTGTTGTAGTGAAATTACATTGGGAAAACATTATCCATGATATTTAAATTGTTACAATCATTATGAATGTAAGTCATTATCTAGAACAATTTTATTTTTCATTAGAAATATCTCACCGAGATTTTAATTAATCTTATTTTATTTAGATAAACCTTATACTACACTACAGAAACCTCGAGTAAAACCACATGGACCTGGAACACTACTTATAGAATGGACTCCACCTTTGATTACTGATCGTTTAGAATCTTTAGTTAAATTTACTGGTTATCGTGTAGAATATCGTCGTGATGAACCTGGAGAAGATTGGTTCCTTCTTGGTACTACATCTGCTGATCAAACTTATTTTATTGCACGTAGTCAATTAAGAAAAGGTGTAAATTATCGTTTCAGAGTACGTTTAGAAAATTGGCATGGATTAGGACCAGCTAGTGATGCATCAGAACCAGCACAACTACCAGTACATCGGCTTACGGAAGGTATAAATAATAAAATTTACAAATACAGTTTTTTTGTTGTATAAATGTAAATAAATTGCTTCTCATCAAAATTATTAACATGTGAATAAAATGGAACTAAATTTACACAAGCTAGTGACTATTTAAACTCAGTAATTAAGTGGATAACGTGATAGCGTTTGAAGTGAACGATACTGGGTTCGAGTCCCAGAGTGAACATCAACTCTGAGATGCAGGCACATCTGGCTGACGAGTCCCAAATAGGATGAAACGCTCGTCAAACTGGATTCCACTGCTAGCCACTATCCATCTTTGCATATAAAGCTTGTGACTGAAGGCAATATCGAGGCAGTCCGCACAGGATGCACATATATCAACAAGAGACCGATCAATTGCAGTCCTAAATAACAATGGGAAGATGCAAGTAAACAACACCACGTGAACTTATGTTGGTCGGTTGAAAGTAGTCAGCAAAAGCTTCAAATCTGTTCAGTGCTTATAGATGCTCATCAATGGAAAAGTATACAATTTCGTGTGTGTATCGAAGATTTAGGCTTGAAACTCTTAGAACTACAGTTTTTATGTTTTTGATTATGATATTTGTTTACTAGAGTTTGAAAGGGAATTTGAAGCATAAATCTAAATGAATATAATGTATAAGCAACCATGAAAATTTGTTGATTTATTATTATTATTATCAGAATGGGGGTTTGTGGATATTGTAGTAATTTTAGTAGTTAAATTAATAAGTCGATCTAAACTAGACTACCATGGAAAACCTGAAAGCACTGGACGGCCCTTTCGTCGTAGCATGGGACTCCTCAACAGTGCGCATCCAAGATCCCGCATGTGGGGCTCGAATTCAGGACCTTTGGTTTCGTGCGTGAACGCTATAATTATAATAATAGTAATAGTAATAATAATAACGTTGTGTGAATATAATATGTAATAAGAGGGGTGTTATCAAGGCAATTAGGATAAAAAAATTCATATGAATGTTTATATTAAAAAAATATAAACAGAAAAGGAATTGGGGGAAGATAAGAGGTTTATAATATCCACAGTTTAGATATTTGGTGTTCCAGTCGCGAACCAAGATAAACATAGAGGCTGGATACATAAGTTCGATTTTCTGGAGTTGATCCAGGTGGCTTCAGCTATGTAGAGGAGCAGTAATCTAGCTCCTTTTGGTAGATATTTCCGCAACCTGATACGAAACACAAAGTTTCATCTATTTTAATATAATGTTCACAATATACCAGGTGAGAAAGAATGGTGCTGTTAATAGACTTTGTGTCTCCATTTCCCAACCATGCTGGTGGATGTTCACTAACACACAAGGATAAAGTTATCTGAATACGGCCTATGTACCTAGTTCCACGGGAACAGTTGAATTGATATACACATATAGAGGAGCTCATCATCGGTAACCTATCCTTGATTTGTTGTATAAGTACTGGTTTGGTTGAGATTACATGTAACTTGGTGGCGTGAATGTCCTTTTAACAGATCTTTTGAGTTGATGCGTTAAAAATGTCACCCGCTATCTTCCTTTTAAAATTGAGTTTTGGATAGAGGTTTTTCTTACTGGCTGTGTTAGAGTTTGTTCTTTTTTCACCTTTTGAAAGAAATTTTCTGGCGAAATTACCCGGATAGTCACTATTTCATAATATGTACTTTAGTTTATCGATTTCGCTATCTACACTATCCTGTGAACATAATAGTTTGATTCTGTGACTGAGATATTTAACCAAATTTATTTTGTATTCAAGAGGTTTAAAACTATGAAATTGAGTATACTGACCAGTCCAACTATTCTTTCTAAATACATTTCTTTTTATGGAACCATCTATCCTTTTAGAAAGTAGAACATCAAAGAAAACTATACTATTATCGTTCTCCTCCTACTTTTATATTCATTTTAGTTTTGGATCTCAATGATATGGAATTCCGTCATTATACAGATGGATCATTTGATTCAAGATATGACATTATTGAAGAGTTAGCTCGGTAAGTCAATGTTATGCTTATTTGATAGACACAACTCAGAATAATCATGATATTGATTACAAAAAATATCCTATTTCATAGTAGTAAATGTGTAAACTTTAAAAATACTCTGTATCTCTCATTTCCCTGGTTTGATATATACAAACATACCTCCATTAGTTTGTTTTCTCCCACAGTAGTCTGTTGCTGATGATATCTGAACAACGGATATTGATTATCTTGCATAGACAACTGTTTATAAATACTTGTACCTTTTTGAGTATGGTTGTAGTGGTTCTCGAAGTTTCAGCTCCATAGAATAGAACTGTCTTGATATTCGTATTGAAGATTGCAACTTTGATATTGGTTGACAGTTGTCTTGAGTTCCATATGTAATTCAATTGTAGGAATGCGAACCTTGCTTTGCCAACCCTCATCATGCAACTCTTCTAGAGTTACTGACAGTCCCAAGCCTAGGTAATATATAATATATGATTATCATTAAAAGAACAGTAGAAGGAAGGTAAACAGTAAACTGAATAGTAAGCAGAGATGAATAGTGGCTAGAAGTGGAATCCAGGACGCGCCTTTCGTCCTATCTGGGACTCGTCAGCTGGAATTACCTGCATCTCAGAGTTGATGTTCACTCTGGGACTCGAACTCAGTACCTTTCGCTTCGAACACCATCGCATTATCCACTCAGCTACTGAGTCCATCTTTGTTTACAATATCTTTGTAATAGTCATTTGTCAAACATTATAGTTAATCCAATTATTTTCATTGTCCTATTGTTTTAAGTATTGTGATTTCATTATGACACATGATCTCGAACAATAAATTGTATCAAACTAGTAATCTAGTAAATAAAATCACTTCATAGTGTAGCATATTTCCAGAATAAACATCTAAATCATAACTAGGTAAAAGTCTTTCAAGGAATATCACGTCCAGTGCTTCCAGGTTTTCCATGGTAGTCTAGCTTCAATTGACTCAAGATTTCAACTATATATAAAAATTACTAAAAATCTCCACAAACAACCCCCTTATCATATGCTCACTAGTGACTGACTCCATGAGGTATTTCCTGGAGTTCTAGTGAGAAGCAGTAACCAGTAGAGTTCAATCAGGTTTGTTGGGAGATATCAACTCACTGAAGACATTGGTGAAATGGTTGTTTAACTTCGTGGATTGGTTGAAGTTAGTCATTAACACCGTTGGATGCCGGCTTAGTAGTCTTTCGTTTAAGTGCTCATACGCGAGACTGATAGGTCCTGGCTTCGAATCTCGTGAGGCGGGATCGTGGGTGCGCATTGCTGAGGAGTTCCACAATAGGACAATATGGCCGTCCAGTGCTTTCAAGTTTCCCATGGTGGTCTAGCTTCAATTGACTCATGATTTCAACTATATATAAAAATATCACATTTAATGAGGATTTTAAATTTAGCCTTAATTTTTATTTGATGTATCCGCGAGATTTTTTCTTTCATTTTGCTGACCCTCCAAATAAAGACTGTATTGTAGATTGTTTAAAATAACCTCGAAAATACAAACTTTCTTCACTGATGAATGTTTGAATGTAAAGTCAAAAGATTCAGTTTTCATTCTGAATAACTACCAATATGGTGATAAGTGTATTCCTGAATGGAGTAATTATAATTAAATTGATAATTATAGAACATTTAGTTGTAAGGAATATGTATATTGGTTTAATATGAAGAGAATTTTCACCACTAACTTGTATCAACTGTGTGAGTATTAAAAGATAGAGAGCATCGGGTAGCTATTTCATTCTAGTTTAAGTTGTGCTTATGCTTACTGCTTAGCAGTCTCAAACTAGGATGAATCGACTATCCAGTGTTCTATAGTTTCCTTTGGTCCCCCCCAGTTGATATCCGTCTTTGGCAAAAAATACTTAAAAAAGAACACAATATTCAAAGTAATTAGTCCCTTTGATAAAATTGGATAGTGTAATTAGAAGACGAAGATTATCAGAACTATATGATATATTAACATAATACAGTTTGTACAATCTGATCACATATATACTTGTTAAAACCATTTATATATAAGAATAAAAGGTCAACTAGGCAAGTGGAAAGTAAGAGGAAACAAAGATAATAAAGAGAACCATGTGAGACTCACCGCGCTGGATAATAAACTAATATTACGACTGATGTGAATTGCGAAACAAGAAGCCTTAACAAACTACGGAAGCTATTTTTGGAGACGTTATTTCATTTAATTCAAAGCTTGTAAAATTAGTAACATTTACTTTTGTCCCTAGTCTATTCCACAGATCATAAGCTTTCGTTTGATGTATGATTCACTGCCATAGCATTTTCTGTTCCAAAGCTATTGTAATTTAGACGTAACCTTTTGTACTCTATTTTCTACTGTAATCCTCCGGTTTTGAACATAATTGTATCTCCCTAATTGTTGTACGTTGTGGTCGGGTTAGTTATCTATTTATTCATGTTTCTTTTTACACTAATCTGAGTTCGGAATTCGAGTGCTAGATCGGGATTGGAATAAAATGATTAGTGTTCCAGTTGTCCTTGTCTTCGCTCTCTCTCGCGTGCTTGTCAGCCAATCAGGGATAGAATAGTTTTCGTCTCTTTACCCCAAGTAGTTGATCTCACTTCGAACTCACACATGCACACACAAGGTTAAGCCAGTTAGCCTATCGCGTCGAGGTCTTAATCTACATTAGACAAGTTATACTCGGCACAAAAGTGGGTAGACTGATCAAGGACGTAACAACGACAGTAGGTTTAAGATGAAGACAAACTATTTTAGAATACATTAAGAGAGTTTGAATTTTCTTGTAGTCAAGGCTTCAATAAATCTTAATATACTCTCTGTAACACTTATTGCACAATACCAAGAAAGCCATGTTAAAATCAATCATATGATCCATTTCAACTATATGTTTGGCATTAAAGGATGATGGATGTTTATCATCTACTCTCATTGTTCGAAATGTATTGCGCTAATGCATCATATAGTTTTGATAATCTTTGTTTTCTTACTACACTAACTACACAGCATTCATTCCTGAGTTTATTTGTCGTTCTATTATACCTTTGCGTTTCCTGTATCATTTTTGCGTAATGGCAAAATGTTTAGATGAGATTATTTTTCTTTCGTTTTCAGTACTAAAAATGCTGGTCTTTATAGACTTGCTGAACGTTCAACTGGTCGTTATTGGTTAGGGACTATTATAGACACAAGTCCATCTGCATTAACTAAACGTCCAGTTAGTGCTTTAGGTAAACGCGACATTAGTTATCCAGAATTACCTCCACGTCCAGTTAGTGTTTTGGAAACTGAACGCCCTGTTCGTAGACGTGCTTCTTATGATATATCAAAGTATACATCTAGACATGACATTACTGACTGGGAACAAGAGAAAGCTGAACGTGAACTGAAACTGCTTTCGCGTATTCAACAAGAAAACTTTGCACACCTACATGAAGCCTACACAGAAGCTAAACGTACTATTTGTGTAATGGAAGAGTAAGTACATTTAGTTTTGATCCATACATTTCTTTTTTTTTCTACCAATTTACAACTAAAAACTGAGGTAACTCTAGGCATTTACCATGCTAAAATTATTTAATCACCCATGTACGAATAGTATCAGTTAGTTAATGTAATAGGGCACAGCACAAATGTTCGTTAGCCGAAGTTGCCATACTGCATTGAAATTAGCACGCTGAGTATAAAGAGAAAGGGTAAACATTGGATAATAAGGTTAAGAAAGAATGAAAAGAATACTTGTATGAAAGAATATTTAAACTCGACAGCTCGAACATCTAGAGTGGATCCATCTGAGACTGATTTTGAGACATTTCATTCAACGTCTTTAACTATTGATCGTAATCATTTTGCGGACCTCAAATAGGCACTCCAAACCTAGCAACATGGTTTATTCCAACACTCAATGATTTTATGGAATGATCCTACGTCTTGAATTGAACTTCCCTTAGTTTTCTTTTAACCAACCTGTAGAATATTCGAGGTATTTGACTGCCATCCCTTTCTTTGATATAACTTACAAGATTCAGTCGAATATTTCTAGAAGTCTACTCTTGACCGTACTATATATTGTGAAAAGTTGGTTTTGTCAAGATCTAAAGACAGAGATAAGTATTAATCAATTGTTTACAATAACAATTGGGTTTTTCGAACTCCAACGTTCAGATTCTTCAATGATAATCGCTTTCTGATATTCTATTATTTATCTTAACTCATTGTTTCGGTGATTATCAGAACAATTTCTCAGATTTATAAACAGTTTTGTTTACAAGAAGAGATGGATGATGGCTAGTCGTGGGATCCAAGATATGAGTTTCGCCCTATTTCGGACTCCTCAACTGATGTATCAGCACCCGTGTTGATGTTCATACAGGGACTGAGACTCATTACATTACACTTGAAACACTTAACGAGTTGTCCACTTAGATGCTGAGTTCAAACAGCTATTGACTTGTACAACAAAGTGAAATTTAATTTATTTGTATTGGTTGTATGAATCTGGGTTCAAGTGCCGGTGTGAACCACAAAACTGGAGTCCAGGTATATCCAGCTGACGATCTCCAACTAGGACGAAGTGCATGTCCTGGATTCCACTGTTAGGCACAATTCAAATTTGCTTAAATGCTTTTAATGTGATTGTAAAATCAAGGTCATCCATACTGGAGGTACATATGCCAAAATTAACTGATCGGTTACAGTCTACAACATCAACAATAAGATCCAAACCAATGAAAGTGGGCCTCGCCTATACATAAAGAGCTGCTTAGCTTGTGAATAGATTTTTGTCATAACAGCCAACAGATACCTTATTTTGTCAGATTTAAATGTCACTTATCAATTTAGATGAAATTGATATACCCATTTTTTAAATTAATATTTTTAGTGTTACATCCGGTGATACATTATGGCATCAACTAGGTCGACGTATTACAGTAACTGAGCATAAAGCAGCGGATATATTACGTCAGTTATTAGATTTAACTGCACAAATACACAAAAGTGGTGGTGTACATCTTGGTTTACAAGTAAGTGTTGTTAATTTATGCAGTAAATTGGGCGAGACTATAATTTATGGATGGACCAATCAGATTTAAAATAGTAGGTCTTATGTTTTGGCACGAGATTCATCCACTCATTTGGCTAAATACTATTTCGGCATTATGACTGATATCAGTTCGTGATGAAAACATTAAATATAATCTCTAACCCTAACATTCAACTGTAAATCTTAATCCTAGTTCATTGCACTAACTTATAACCCTCATTTAACCCTAATGAGTAAATGGACATTTTCAAGGTCATTTTAGCGTTGCTCAAATGTCGTCCATAAATTATAGTCTAATCGTAAATTGAATTGAAACTATCTTACATTGATGGTGTTAATGAATCTTGAATCTGTTTTTTCTTCTTGAATTGTATATTCCAATAAAACTGACAAATAATTTGTGAGTAAAGGGTTGTGAAGATTGTTGAGTTTCAATTGAGACCGTGAAACGATCGATGTTAGATCAGTATTTAGAACCTGGAAGCACTGGACGTCTGTTTCGTCCTAGTATGGGACTCCTCAGTAGTGAACATCCACTATCCCACAAGCGGTTATTGATCTCAATTAAAACTCAGCAATCTCCACAACCCTATACTAATAATTATCATGTGCTCACTAACGATACACTTCGAGCGGTAATTGTCAGAGTTCTAGTGAGAATTCGTGACCAGTGGAGTTCAACCGTGTTGAGTGTGAGGCAGTTATCCATCGAAGACGATTTAAGATGGTTGAGCGACATCCTGGATTGTTTGAAGTTACCCATTAGCATGTTGGATGCCGACTCAGTGGTCTAGAGGTTAAGCTCTTGCGTGCGAGACCGAAGGTTCTGGTTTCGAGTTCGTCATGAGGGATCGTGGATGCGCACTTCTGAGGAGTCCCACACTAGGACGAGACAATCGTCCAGTGCCTCCAGGTTTTCAATGATAGTCTTAACATCGATCAGTTCATGATCTCAATTAGAATAATTTGTGTCTTTTCTGAATGAAAGTTGCTTGTTTTTTTTCTAATTTTAAATTTATGGCAATTCTTTTTTCTAATTCCACTACTCCTTTTTGGTTGGAATATGTCTATCACCAGTACAATACATTTAGTTGAACACTATGTCAATACTGTAATCATAGCTAATTCATAATCACGTAGATAAAAGTAGATTATTGAGTATGGGAGATAGAAAGATGGGAGTAGACATCACATTGGAATGAGGAATTAGAAATATATTCCTTTTGTATACAGAGATTAAGCTGGAGTCAGTGATTTTCTAAAGCCTGTGTGTTACATATGCAGTTATTGAGATGCTTATTATTATTTACGA
This sequence comes from Schistosoma mansoni, assembly GCF_000237925.1. NCBI lineage: Eukaryota > Metazoa > Platyhelminthes > Trematoda > Strigeidida > Schistosomatidae > Schistosoma > Schistosoma mansoni. The sequence goes on along the minus strand of NC_031502.1, from coordinate 1,309,627 downwards.
GAAGGGGAAAAGTTGAGTACAAGCGCTTGAAATCAAATGAAAAGAAACTGAAAATAAATTGGTTACTTTACTGTTCATAACTGTTTCTTGATTCGTTTATTCTTTTTTGTAGCCAGAGAATATCTTCTTTACTGATCAATCTAGGCAACGTATTGCACTGGCTGATCTAGGACAAATGCATGCACCAACTGTTGATAAACCTGTTCGTTTATCATTTTGTTCTATGGTATATATTCCACCAGAATTAACTAATGCTATGCCAATTAGTAAATCGGCACGAGTTGGTCAATCTGCTGATATGTGGTCATTAGGTTTGTTACTTTACCAAATGTAAGTAATAATGTTAACTGTTAAAAAAGCAATTAGATTAAGTCAGAAGGGGTTTGGTGGAGATTTTAGTAATTTTATAGAGTTGAGATCATGAGTCAATTGAAACTAAACCACGATCCCCCATTGGACGGCGAGGCGAGATCGTGAATGTGAACTGCTGAGGAGTCCCATAATATGACGATTTGGCCGTCCAGTTCTTCCAGGTTTTCGATGGTGGTCTAGCTTCAATTGACTCATGATCTCAACTCTATAAAATTAGATTAAAGTCATTAATAACAAAGCAGTAATTCAGTTATGTAATATTTTCGGGAAAATGTGTGAATTCGAATTGACGTTGAAAAGCAATCGCTTAATGTGGCTTACTGATTGATATTAAATGTTTCAACTCAGCGGTCTAAAAATTAAGCATGTGTGGCGAGACTAGAAAGTCCTGAGTTCGATTTCTGTCATTGCTCACTCCTGAAAAGTTTCATATTTGGACAAAATAGCTTCTCGGTAGTTCTTAGTTTTCGATGGTGATCTAATTAAGGTCAGTTCTTGATGAATACTATAAATCTGACGTCAGTTGAAGAAATGGTCTTCTAAAGTTTGACATTACTGACCACTGAAATCTAATCCCGTGTTGCAACACTCATTTGGAAGTTATAGGAATCTAAGAGCACTTAGTGTAACTATTCAGTCAATATAGGTCATGTCACTAGAGAGTTCCAAACTAGAATGAAACAAGCTGTTTATTTTCTTGACTGATGTCTGTTACTTCCATGATAAAATTGATTTCTAACAGTAATCAATCATTTGACATTGATACATTGATACTGAAATCTATTTCTTTTCAAATAGGACTACTGGTGATACAGAAGGATCACCTGAACCAGAAAAACTTGAAAAGATGCATTATTCACCAAAAATGATTGATTTTACTAAACGTTTACTACATTCTGATCCAAAACAACGAATGACAGTTCATCAAGCTTTAGAACATCCATGGATAACAAGTATGACTAGTAAAAAGCATGATACAATTGAACGAGAAGAAAAAGAGGATCAATTTAAATCTATTTCTTCATCAAGACCATATTCATCAAATTTATCTAAGAATTATGAATCACAAATACAAGATGAAATTTTAGAAGATGATATTGCTGAACGAATAAATAAACGTGCATATACAAGATTATTACGTTGGTTAGATGCTAGTTATATGAATGATAATGATGATATTGATATAAATGATACATCAACTATACGTAAATTATCAAGAGGTGGATCTATTCATGATTCATATCATCGTTATTATTATGATTATCAAACATCATCATCTAAAGAATCGGAAGAGATTATTGTACATGCAAGAATTACACCACGTGGTCAAGCACCAGAAATATTAACACCTATGGGTTCAGTAAGTGCTGCAGAAGGTAGTACAACAATGTTACGTTGTGCTGTTTATTTACCAAAAATAAAAAAGCCATCACATCTTACAGATCAATTAAGTGATTTACAAATTCATTGGTCATTAAATGGTCGTGAATTAAATATTGGTCATCCATTACCATCATTAAAAACTCCTTCTACACAACATTATGTATGTACTTATGATACTGAAACAGGTGATATTAAACTTCATATTAATGATGTTACAATATATGATGCTGGAACATATGAAGTGACTATTATTGGTCGATATGGTCAAGTATCGGATTCAGCTAATTTGAAAGTTTATGGTAAATAGTAGTATATAAAATATTTTATAATTTTTTAACTAATATTTACAAAGAAGAAAGTTGAAACCTGAATAGTTTAATGACTTCTAACACCATGGTTAGTACAAAGAAATGTAGAACTAAGGAGAAATACCTTTTACTGATCACCATTTAAATATCTGAAATTAGATATACTGTAGTGTGAGTTACTTATATCCACATAAGTAGTATATAAGATGGTCAGACATAGAATGTATTTCACTAGAAGATTGATAAGGAAAGAACCGGGATGGAACGCAATTAGTATGAAAAACTTCTATTGCAAATATATGCGGTTCAACAAAATCTAATCGGTTGATTAAGCTCAACATAGGCTTATTAAAGTTTGTACTGACAATGTCCAGAAAGACAATGTAAGCTTCAGAATTAAGCCATCCAGCTTGGAAAACAAAACATTTTCAAAACCATCCTGAACTATAAATATTCTCCATTGTCTTGGTTCAACACACACTGTGTTTACAAAAACATAAAGTTTGTATTATAAGCAGAGATGAATTGTGGCTGGCAGTGAAATGTAAGATGCGCATTTTGTCCTACTCGGAACTCGTCAGTTGAATATACCTGTATCCGAGTTGATATTCACTGCAGAACTCGAACTCAATACTGCTCACTTCAAACCTCGTCAAGTTGTCCAGATAGCTACTAGCTTGTGCAATCGGGTGAAGTTTACTTCACCTTGTATTGATTGTTTGAATCTTGACAATGACGTTTAGGACTGCAATTGATCAGTCGTTTATCCAGTTGACGGGTCTCAAATAGACCGAAATGTACGTCTTTGATTCCACTGCTAGCAACCATCCATCTATGCTTATAATGATCGTTACTAAAGGAAATATCAAGGCAATCCGCACATGATACTTATATGCCAATAATAGACTGATCATTTGTAGTCCTAAATGTTAACCAGAAGATTCATTCAAATTAGTTATGATTGACTTTTCTTTTCATTATTTTATGTAGAATCAACAACTCAACGTTCAAGTATTAATTCTGATTTATATGTAACAAGTGAATTAGGTGCACGTATTCTATTACCATTGGTTGATATGACATGTACAACTGGTGGTAAGATTCAAATGAAAGCTAAAGGTAAGTTAGGCAAACAGTTTTTTAGTATTTTGTTATATGTGAATTGTTTCTTCTTTCTGATGTTTTTTGTCTTATTTTCCTTACATACTGACTTAGATCTACGAAAAATTTATAAACACTGAATAATCAGAAGGGGTTTTCTGTCCCATAATAGGACGAAGCTGCCGTCCAGTGCTTCCAGGTTTTCCATGGTGGTCTAGCTTCGATTGACTCATGATTTCAACTATGAAAACACTGAATAGTTTCAATATAAGATTGTAAAGATTATTGAATGTAATTAAAATCACAAACCCATATTCACTGTTAAGTAGTTCCACACTAGACCGAAACGGTCATCCAATCCTTCCAGGTTTTCAATGGTTATTTAACTTAGATCAGTTTATGATTTTGATACAACTGAATATACATGTATCATATCGCAGAGGCTGTTATTGGTGTTCTGGACTTAACAAGCAATGCTAGGCAGGAAGAAAGACCTATAAAGACTCTAGACTGCTCATACGGGTTTTGTGTGTCATTGGTCCGGTCGACAAGTTACTGTTCTCTAATTGATGGTATCATTAAGTTATATAATAATAGGGCACAAGGCCACAAGTTATAACATTGAGTTAGTGAATATCACACTCAGCGAAGCTACGAATATAGTTCTATAGATAATACATAATCATTTAGTTAATCCTATCATATAAGTAAAGATGGATATTGGCTAGCAGTGGAATCTAGGACGCTCGTTTCGTCCTATGGCTATCAGGACTCAGTGGCCGAGTGGATAACGCGATGGCGTTTGAGGCGAAAGGTACTGGGTTCGAGTCCCAGAGTGAACACCAGCTCTGAGATGCAGGTACATCCAACTGACGAGTCCTAAATAGGACGGAACGCGCGTCAACTGGATTCCGCTGCAAGCCACTATCCATCTTTGCTTATCATGCTTGTGAATTAAGGCCATATCGAGGTAATACGCACAGTATGCACATATGCCAATTAGAGACTGATCAGTCCTAACACATCGATGGGAAGATTCAAACAAACAATACTAAATGAATTCAATCTTATCATATAGTTATTAATGGAGTTACTTTTGTTCAATATTCATTTTTTCAGTTTGTGGGATACCAATTCCTCGATGTACATGGTTACATAATGGTGTCCCATTAACAGCTTCATCACGTAGACGTTTCTATCAAGAAGATATGAATGGTACATCATCTTCAGAATTAATGTTAAAACTTGAAATATCTGACATTACTACAGCTGATGCTGGACTTTATTCTTTAGTAGCTACTAACAAATATGGATCACAAACATGTTCAGCTGTTATTGAAGTATTTGGTAAGTAGATCTTTGTTTTTTCAAAATCTTTTACTTGTAACATCCCTATTTACATTTATTAGCTTTTTTCCTTTTAGAGTAAAATATAATGATCTTACTTCTTACATTTACGCAAGAGTATGTTTCAGCATAGGTTATTTGGTAACTACTATTGTCATATGTATTGATGTATGGGAAAATTGTGGCGCGACTATAATTTATGGACGAGCCAATCAGAAGTGTCTGAGGGATTTCAAGGTCACGTCGCCAAGTTCAGTGCCTGATGCTCATGTACGATCGGTTCACAGAGAATTCTAGAGATTTGACAATCAAGCGGCTACAACAAATGAAGCCACTAGGAAGTTCCTGTATTTGTAATTGCGAGTAATTAATGACATGTAGACTTTGTGCAGACTACCGTGATGTTGTCCATTGAAGTAATATATGTTGAAGGAAGACGTTTGCTAGAATAGGAACCTTTTTCGCTCGATCCAGATTGAGACTTAAGCATATTATAAAAATTATTATCGCCAACTGTATAATAAAAGCACCAGTAACATTGACTGCAATAATCGCAGATGTTACTCAAGCTTCGGAGGTTCAGAGGTATGAGTATTGTAGGGAGATATCTATAATAATAATGATAAACTTACACAACTGCAGTACAAACAATAATGAAGCTATGTGGTCGAGGCTGGGAGGATTTTTATGACCTTATCATGGCTCCTAGGACCAACTATTATAGAGCCATATGGATGAGTTCCTCTAGCTTATGTATTACGACTTTGGAACCTTTGGACTTTTTCTAACATTGACAAGTTTTTGGACCATATAAAGAAGTGTATCCACTTTAATTATTTGGTTTTGTATAATAAATTTTTACTTTATTCTGACTGTTTACTGATTGGCTAACATTTCTCAAGGTCACTTAAGATTCGTTCAAAGGTCGTCCATAAATTGTAGTCTCGCCGAAATTGTAAACCAGTCAATGCCATTCATAAGTGAATGATTACAATAAAATAGATTGTATAACTACGCATGATAAGTAAAAAAGTATAAATTGATAACAAGGAGACCCCTATTCCTAAAACTATAATTCAATGCGGATGCAACTGGCTATTTCTTGCTTGAAAGATTAGCAAGGGCAGTTAGTTAAGACATTCTATTGTAACCGGATGTTATTGCAGTCTCAGAAACATAGTTAACGTCAAAAGTGTTTGATAATGAAATTCAGTTGACTGGTTTTATATCCAGTAGGGCTGATAGATTAAACCATAGGGAGGCGGAGATATCCTGTACACGAAATGTACCTTAATCATACGACCTGCTAAGGCAATGGGACATGATTCAGGGACATGTGAACTGATGCATTGCAAGTTGAAATGTAGACGGCAAGATATTGAATTAGTTGTAGTATATCGCAGTCCAGAATGAGTGGTAGATGACTTCCTCCTAAGCAAACTTAAGTCCTGGTATAATAGGAGAAAAAGCCTTATATTAGGCGACTTTAATGCACCGTATATGAACTGGGTTAACTTAGAATTAGGGTCATCGATTACATCATTTGATTGCAAACTTTCAGAAACCTCAACTGTACTAGCTTTATTCCAAAACATTAGAGATCCCACTAATCTTACAATGGGATTTTCTGGTAGACCAGTAACATTCACTTAAATTAAAGTTAAATTACCTGAGTTTGCCTCTACAATGTTCACCCAAAAATCCAACTTCACCTGAAGAGGTAACTATATTGGGATTACTACCAGGCAACTTAACTAAAGAGTAAGTGAACATCTCTCATTATAGTTTGGAAAAGGCCAGACAATAACAACACGCAGCTCTATCTTGCCACACACAGTTGACAGTAATCATATTATAGATAAAACCAAACCATTCCTAGCGCTCCATCACATATCTTCCTCGTTCCCCTAAAGGGTTTGATCCCGTCTCCTATAAGGATTCCTAACCTATATCCCTAATTTATGTGCTCAGAAGAAATTCTCCTGTCTCTTTCTTGGTTGGATATAACATAAAAAACGATCTTTTTCACATCCTGTACTTGTTTGTTGTTTTCCAACTCCTTGTCGTTTCTATTCTTCAATTTCTAATTATTTACACACTTCTTATTACTTAACTTTAGTGTTCTGTGATTATTTTATAATCTATTTATCCAAGTTTGATGTGTTTCTTATATTGAACCATAGACTGGAGCTTACTTATTTTATAATTCTTATAACTACTAGTACACCTGTCTTCTTACGCACAAAATGGAGGTTCATAAAACAGCGATCTATCTTTAGGAAAAAAAGCGGTTCTTTATTGAGTAATGTATATAAATTAACTACAAACCTCAACTTGTAAGGTATCTATTGCCCCATGCGCGTCTGTAAGTCTGAAGTAAGAAAAGGCTTCCATAGTGCAATGACAGGCAATAGTTGTGTCTAATCTTAGTAACAGTATGTCAACAAGCAAAAACGGGACCAAGAGCAAACATCATGGAAACCGTTCTGGTTAAACAAAGTTTAAACGACGACACAAAAACTGAGAATCACTGCTACAGGGATTGAAAGACGGTAATTATAATGTTAAATACAATAAATATTATAAGTATATATAAATATTTTAGAATATTACACGAGAAACTTGCGTTACAACATACACGTATAAATTGTTAGGAATACAACTGTTTACTGACTGACCTCGAGAGGTAAATCCAGGAGTTCTAGTGAGAAGCAGTGACCAGTGGAGTTCAACCAGGTCTGTTGCGAGATATCAACTCACTGAAGACAATCGGTGAACGGTTGCTCAACTTCGTGGATCAGTTGAAGTTAGACATTAACACCGTTGGGTGCCGGCTCAGTGGTCTATCGGTTAAGTGCTCTGGCGCGAGACTGGTAGATCCTGGGTTCGAATCTCCCGAGTGTGGAATCGTGGATGCGCACGGTTGAGGAGTCCCATAATAGGACGAAACGGCCGTCCAGTGCTTCCAGGTTTTCGATGGTGGTCCAGCTTCAATTGACTCACGCTTTCAACTATGAAAGTAGTATAAAACAATACACTAAAGAGTTGAGGGGGAGAAACTAAGGACAGAGAACGTAAACAGGCTTAACATTTATGTTGTATTAATTTTCATGATGGGAATCTTCGAATAAATTAGTCGCGTAAGCTTCTCTTCAGTGAATTGTTCACTTCTTCTTGGTGAAGGATAGTCTTATAAATGAATATGTATATATATCCTTTTATTTCATTATTCTTAAGTGAATATTGTTATGGGATTTTTATGATTATTATTATTACTATTATTTTATAGCATCTCTTGAGGAAGGTTCAGAAGCACCACATTTTCTGAAAGAATTAACAAGTATTACTGTTGTTGAAGGAAGTGCTGCTCGTTTTGAAACATGTGCACGTGGTCAACCAGCACCAACTGTACGTTGGCTTAAAGATGGTAAACCATTATTAACTGATGGAATACGTTTATGTGTATCACAAACATCAACTGAAAGATCTGGTACTAATACATCTAGTCATACACTTTTAGTTAAAGATGCTATACCACGTGATAGTGGAACATATACATGTATTGCAACAAGTTCATCAGGTACTGCTATCACTGAAGCAGCATTACATGTTCGTGGTAAGTTGGTTTCTTTCAATCTTATTCTTGTTAAACCATCCTAACTAGAATGGTATTCATAAATGCATTAATCTAAAGTCTCATTTATTTATATTGAGTAAAATATTGTATTAAATAATCACTTCACTGAGTAGGTGTAGAACAGTAGAGGCTTAGTCGCTATAGCCACCTAATTCAGTTTCATTGTTCATATTTTTAAATATAAAGAACCAGATAGTAAGAATGGAAGTTTATCAATTATACTGGTAATATATGTTAAATAATTTTAAACATGTGTATGTATGTGATGATGTCGTTCAGAAGGACGATGGAAGGCCCGCGACCAAACCATCCAGCTCAGAGAACAAAACTCTATAAACGTATGTGTATATTCATAAGGACCTCTGTGTAACCTCTATATAATGCTAATTTAAATAATATGAAGTGTTCATTACATTTCAAATCATTTTCAATCATAAAAATATTATTCTTTCCCAGGTTTATTTGGTCGTGGAGGTCATACTGGCTCAGATGCAATTAATAGTGGTGGTATTCGACATCGTCATCCTGAATTTACTCGTCGTTTACGTAATCAACAAGTTGATTTTGGTAGTACTATACGATTAGCTGCATCAGTATTAGCTCAACCATCAGCTACAGTGGTATGGCAAAAAGATGGTATAGAAATTTTAACTGAACCATCGGATGATCCAAGAATTACTGCTAAAGTTAGTTTGATTATTTCATATAGTATCTAAATTTATGTATATTCTAAACTATATAAAGTGTAATTTACTATTTGATAAATCTTGCTGATTGAACGCTATACGCAGATCCTAAGCTAGTCTCGTAACCCCCAAGCTAAATCTACACACCAACTTGAACATGAGAGAGAAGGCGCAAAATATGCGAGAAGCACTTTACTCTAAAGGTTCATTTATCTACAAAAAATATAGGGTTTTTATAGTATTTTAGAAGTCCTTGGGTTTTACTGAAAATTCTAAAATGCTACTAAACATCGTAAAAGTGTAGTAATCAGCCAATCAGAACCTCTACATATGACTGTTAACTTTCGCGATGTTTCTAGCAAAACTTATAATCAAACACTGATTGGACAGAATGTTTTTTAATGTTTCCTGAGCTTCTCATGTCTATTGCGAGAAATTTTTCTGGATCATCCCAACACTTTTTGACATCATTTCTTGTTCACGACACATTCAATCATAAATAATCAATATTATTCGAAGAAAAATTATCAAATTCTAAACATCTACATCATACTTTATTGATCTCACAGGATTTCAACTCCAAGTCATGAAATTTCAGTGTTTATAGTACAAAGTCTGATACGACAACCAGTTGATTCTGAAAATTAGTATCCGCTTCATTTAAGAACAGTATTCGTAAACTCATAAGGGATCAAATTCAGGATCTTCATGTAGTGGATGAGAACACAAACAAGGACAATCAAATGTGTTAGAATGTATTACAGAATATCTTGATAAATTCGAAGAATCGTACAGTGAATACTTCATTTGCAAAATATCCATCAGTTGTCTCAGACTTTGTTGTTCCTCCATTTCCATACCAATCACTTTCTGTTCTCTTCCTCTTCTCTTTGATTTTCTCAACCTCCTGCCATCAGGCATTCTACTTTCAATTGATGATACATACTACTTATATCTGTCGATATCAGTAGCACACGCCTTTTGAGTTAAACATTTTGATGATATAACGAGTAAGTGGTGAAATTCTATTATTTTAAACACTGTCATCACTATCATCATCATCATTAAAAATCCCTTTTTTTATTATGTAACTGTTAATTTACAGAATCATAGCGGTCATTTAGAATTACGTATTGAAAATGTATGTAAAGATGATTTAGGTCAATATACAGTAATTGCATATAATTCTGCTGGTGAAGCTCGTTGTTCATGCATTTTACAAGGTACAACAAAAATGGAAATACAAGTACCTAAATTCACTAAAGAACTTCGTGATTATACAATACTAGAAGGTACTAATTTATGTTTAGAAACCATAGCAATTGGTGAACCAATACCTGAATTTAAATGGTAAGTAATAGAAAATTGATTTCCATTGAATAATTGAACAATTGTTCAGTACATTCTTTTCATTTATGTTGGGACTATCAAGTGAGCTATGCTGAACTTAGGCACAGATTACTAAGGAAATCTAACAAATTTGTTAATATGGTAGTGAATCTTCATCAACTGAAGTGGTTAAGATATGTATTACATATGCCCCACCACTGTCTACCTTAATGCCTAATGTTCGTTGGTGTAGAATTAAGCTGTAATAATATCTTAGAGGGCTAAAACAAGACATGACATCAGTCAATGAAGCTATTGATTGTTGAACTGAGCTGTAAGAATAAGTGTAGACCACCTTATTTATTTATTTAAACACATAAATATTGGTACAAAGGGGCACCAGACACACATGCACCACACACATCTCATTTGATTTGTGTGAGGGCTGTGATACTGCCCAGGTGCCCAAATTGAAGCAGGTGGTTTTCTTAGGGGACCACACCCGGAGCCTTCTACTTAAAGGTCTGATCCATAACGCAGTGGAGCATCGTGAGGAGATGCAGTCACATGGTAGCCGGTGACCAACGATTGGTTCATACACCATTTGTTCCCTCAGAATACTGGAGCCCATGTGCACCATTGGTTTGGAATCATGGTTTTCCAACTCCCCTAAGTGGACTTTCAGTGTCCACCGACCCGGTTAAAGCGCCGGACATTCACTTTTCGTCCTCTCAGTTTCGTAAACAACACCCCCGCCACGAGAAGGCAGTGAGTAGGACTCCCCTGTCAGAGGCTATATACGCGTGACCACGTGAGAGCATTTGGAGAGGGAGAGCGGACTCTCTCCACTCTCAGCCGTACCAGGGCATTTGGGGGCTAGACCACCTGGTTGAAGTCAGTGTTAGAAACGCTAGATGTCATGGCTAAGAATCGGTCTTCTATTTAGCAGATAGATTTAATAGTTGCTTTCCTTTGATCTTGACTTTCAGAATTGTCTTTCACTTCTTCTTGTCGTGTGAACTCATTTTTATCCTCTAACCACGGCGTCTACGTCTAATCTTTTTTACTACCACTGATACTGTTACTAATTCTCTCCTATACTTGGATATTTATTATGATAGTTTCAACTCAGTATGCTGATAAGTTTGGTAACTTGAACTGACACATAAATATCCCAGGTTCTATGTTTTTTATGACTAGCTGACTGCTACTGAGTTAAAGATTATCAGTGATAAGTGTCAATTCGTTTTATTAGTATCAAGTACTCCTCTTAGTCCCTTCAGTTCAGTAATGATATGCCATTTATCGTTAATTGATTGTATTTATTAACCGAAGGTAATATCTAAATGGAATACTTTTATTATTAATTTGCTTCAATTTCTATTTTCTATCTAATGTATAAAACAGGGAAAAAGATGGTTTTGAAATTCTTCCTGATGAATATGGTCCACCACGTATTACACCTGGTACAAATGGCAGTGGTTTAGCTTATTTACGCATTCACAATGTCCGTAGTTCAGATGCAGGTTTGTATCGTTGCATAGCATATAATAGATTTGGTCGTGAAAGAACAACTTGTATTGTTCATGTGGAATCAATCAAACAAAAAGGTGTACATCGATCAGATATGATGAATGGATCATTTACTTCGAAAAAAGACACAGATTCTTCTTTAGCAATGTTATCTGAGAATGGTATTAAAGCATCACCGAGGAATCATTCAGATTCACCTAAATTAACTGGATATATTAATGTATTACGTCCATTGCCTAAGACTGTTGAAGTTGAAGAAGGCAGTCCTATTGAACTAACATGTCGTGTTGATACAAATTTACATTACATTCGTAAGTATCATTTGTTGATTAGATGATGAATATTGTTTCCTTTAAATCTTAATAATATAACTGCAGAATTTAAACATTACTTGCTTGCCACGTTGTACTACTATTATACAGTTTTGCGACCGACAGGACCGAGATTATACAACCATCAGACTGGATACTAAATTGATAGGCTATACACAGACTGGATCACGTTATATCAGGTACACGATTCACAGCTAGTAATAGAGAATATGGGTATACACTAGACAATACTTTATTCAAAGGAATTAGTTACACTAAGTGAGTCCAGAGTAAAAATCAACACTACGAAAGGAAATCATGTATTTAATGGCCAGTTAGTTGTATGTTCATCTGTTCACGTTCGGTGACCAATCTCATATACTCTCACTAGTCACACATCACTAAACATTTCCTGTAGACAAAACATCGAATTACTCGGAAAGTTACTCATATTTGGATCACCCTGAGTTCAATGAAAACCTCTGACCATGATCTTAAACAAATCTCTGTAAAGTTAAAATTTTAGAAAGGACTAGAAGAATACTTCAAAAGATTACTTCCACCTAAATGTTCGATTCTTAACGAAAAACATATACCCGAGAAACACTGATTGTTCTCGAATGAATTACTAGGTTAGAATCTAACAACTTTTAAAGTTTGATTATGTTATCTGATTCATAAGTACTAAGCTTTATTCTCACGAATTAAAACTGTTACACAACATTAATTGTTTGTACTCATGTCTAGATCTAATCAGCTTCTATTACCGTATTGGCGCTTCGTAAATGAATATTTTGATATTAATTAGATCCACAATTGGATTCTATTAAAGATGTATTTGATAAGTCCTGAACGGATCCTAAGTTAGTCTCGTAACCCCCAAGCTAGAACTAAACAGCAACTTGAACACGAGAGAAAAGGCACAAACTATACGAGAAGCACTTTACTCCAAAGGTTCATTTATCTACAAAAAATATAGGGTTTTTATAGTATTTAAGAAGTCCTTGGGTTTTCCTGAAGATTCTAAAATGCTACCAAACATAGTAACAGTGTAGTAATCAGCCAATCAGAACCTCTACATGTGACGTTTCATTTTTGCGATATTTCTAGCAAAACTTCTAATCGTACGCTAATTGGATAACATGCTTCTTAATGTTTTCCTGAGCTTGTTATGTCTATTGCGAGAAATTTTCAGGATCACCCCTACAGTATCGAACTAATTTCTCTTGGTTATATTTATTTGATGAACTAAATAATTTCCCTCATATATATTTTTTCTTTATTAAATAGCTACATGGAGTAAATCAGGTCGAACTTTAACATATGATGGTCGTAGAAGAATTACTCGTAGTAAAGATGGTGAACTTACATTAGCTATTGATCAAGTTATGTCTAATGATGAAGGATCTTATACATTGACATTAGAAGCTTCTGATGCAAATGCACCAAAAAATCTAGAACCAATTGTACTTTGTACTCGTGTTCAAATTAAATCAAAACAAAGACCACGGTAAATTTAATTATTTGTATACAATATTATTAGTTTTTAATTTTACATTTTAATCTAATCATAAATACAAAGACAGTTGAAGCTAACAAAATGTTCGAAGACAACTATTTACATGGCCCCCAAATGCCCTGGTGTGGCCGAGAGTGGGGAGAATCCGCTCTCCCTCTCGAAATACTCTCACATGGCCATGCGTAATATAGCCTCTGCCAAAGAAGTACTACTCACTGCCTTCTCGTGGCACCGGTGATGTTTACGAAATTGAGGGGACGAAAAGTGAATGTCCGACGCTTTAACCGGGTTGATGGACACTGCGAGTCCACCTAGGGGAGTTGGAAAACCCTGATTCCAAACCAATGGTGCACATGGTCTCCAGTAGCCTGAGGGAACAAATGGCGTATGAACCAATTGTTGGTCACCGGCTACCATGGGAATGCATCGCCCCACGATGCTCCACCGTCTTGTGGATCAGACCTCTAGGTCAAAGGCTACGAGTGTGGCCCCCTAAGAAAACCACCTGCTTCAATTTGGGCACCTGTGTAGTATCACAGCCCTCACACAAATCAAATGAGATGTGTGTGGTGCATGTGTGTCTGGTACCCGTTTGTACCAATATTTATGTGTATAAATAAAATAAATTTACATGGAAGATTATCAGAGCAGTAATTTAATGTTTGCCGAATAATTAGACTCTTTGTTTCTACATAAAGTAAGACAGATCGTTTAGAATGACAACGAAACTTTTGGGTTTAATAAACCACTGAGTCTAAGTAAATTGCTCAGGACAGAGTTGGATAGAGAATGCTGGTCAGAGGCTTATGCTCCTCGACGAGGGGTGACAGGCATAAGTAAGTAATTAAGTAATACATGGAAAGTTTAGAAAATAAAACATGTTCAATTCTCAAGTGTATAGTGATCGCTTACTTGGTAGTAATTAATATCATGTTTATCTAGTACATAGTGGCATTCGTATTCCATCAATCAAACTGTAATATTCCCAAAACGTCTCAAAAATTTGACATTACATTCACTACTTTTAAATGTTAAGTGACTGGAGGCTATCGGAAGGAACTTTAAAAGTATATTTATGCTAATTAACACTTGTCAGTAAAGTGTATCTTAAATAGTGAGGAAACTAATGATAGTTAGAATTTGATCACCACTGACTGACGTAGGTTCGAACCTCAATAAGGAGCGTCAATTCTCTTAGAATAACATATGCATCTTGCTGAAGAGACCCATCTGAGGGATTCTGTTGATCGCCTGTAACTATCTACATCACTTTCATAAATTTACACTGTAACATTTAATAATGAACTACTAAATGGAAATTCACTGTGATATATAGGTGTCTAACCATTTGTGAAAGTGATTTGTTTGCAAAAATCAATCATATGATCCAATACACAGTTTTATTTCAAACATACTTTATACTCATCGATGAATCTGTTATATCCCGATAACAATAGTGAATGGTAACTTTGGGATCCATTTATGGACCAATATCATGCATATAATTTTTATCGTATATTTGCTAAATAATTAAACTAGTCATGTTCTTGTTCCTTTCATTGTGAGCTCTATTTTGACCCTTGGACTATTATTGTACGATTTACAATTCATGAATATTCCCGCAGTCAACTAATTACTGCTCCCCCTATTCACAGCCACATTTGACTAACTCTTGTACAAATGTTATTTTATATTTTATGGTACAATATGGTCAGTTTGATTGGTATATAAACTCAGTATGTTTGAAATACAATGATTCATACCACAGGGACTGTTCAGGACTTAACTGGCAGGGGTAGGCAGATTCAGGACCGACAAGTACTCTAGACTGCTCATACGGTTTTCATGTGTCACTGTTCAAATTGATAATTTGCTTCTCTCTAATTGGCGGTCTTATCGCGCCATACATTAACTAGGCATCCACTCGGTCACAAATTATAACAGAATCCAACACTTAATGAATTCTCAATTGATTGGTCACTGGGTGGTGATCAATGTCATGCGTGTCAAGTCCTTCTTAGTGCTAATCGAATGCTATCGATCAAGTTGCAATGTGGCCACTAGTCTAGGTGACTCGACACTGCATTCACTATGTTGAGATAAGATGGTGGTTGGAGGTGGTCAACAGGAAACCCTAGACCCGAGTTTCGTGCTACTTGGCACTCGTCAGCAAGGTTCCCTCAAGATTACAGGTACACCTTGCTGACAAGTGACAAGTAGCACGAAACCCGGGTCCAGGGTTTCCTGTTGACCACCTTCAACCACCATCTTAACTTAATGAATTCCATTTGACTTCTTCAAATCACTTGAACTAATGTTTGTTTATAGATGAAACACTTTTTTTTTACAATTTATATAAGTGTATTCATTTGTTCCCTGTTACTTTTCTTTGATCATAGTTATGATACAGTTTCACATGGATCATCTCGTGCTAATTCACGAGCAACAAGTGTTTCAAATGGTCGTACTTCTAGAGAACCATAATATTCAATTATAAAATAAGAAAGTCTAAACCACAATTATCATATATTCATATATGATTTTTGTTTATATTGTTTCATCATCTAAGATACACATCAAAACAGTTTTAAGTCTTGTTTCCATAGCAACAGTTTATGTTACTGATGAAACTCAATGTGAATGAATTATTCAATTATAAACGTTATTAACTAGGATTCAACTGCTTCTAGATCCAATTTTTCTCTAAAAAAAAACAATTAAGTAAATGGAAAATCTTCAAGATTTCGAAGTTTTCGTATTCACATCATCAATTTTATGAAGATTTTGTTTTACTTGTTAAACATTGATACTACTAATTTGTTTGTTCACATATATATTCATTTCTGTTAAAAAAAAAAATGATTAAACTTGATGTATGAAAAGAACTATACATAATATTCGTTTCTTTTACTTTGTTTAATACAAATCAAATTTATTGTTGTACACATCCCTTTAAAGTATTAACTACTACTACTGCTTTTACTAACACTATTACCACCACTAATACTACTACTACCACTACTATTACCACTAATACTACCACTACTAATACTATTACTACCACTACTACTACTACCACTACTAATACTAATACTATTACTAATGCTACCATTCTATCTAACTACTCATTTAATGATAAATGCATTTATTAGTTTACAATAATCTATATGTAAGAATACCCCCTTTTTGAGTATATTACATTTCATTAAAATATCCTAATCACCCCTAATCCCTTGCCTCCCCCCAGCCCCCCTTCCTCATTTATTTCATTCATCTTTTCACAATTTATTAATTTAGAGAAATGAATGAAACTAAAGAAAAGAAAAATCTATGTGTATTTCTAATGAAAAACATGTTATGATTAGTTTTTAATTATAATCAATTAGAATGTTTACAAAGTTTACCATGGATTTGTTTGTTTGTTTTTCTTTCCTGTTTACCTTTATTGGTAATGATTACGCAACCTTATTTACTAATTGGAATTATTTAATGAATCAATGAAAGAAATGCTGAAATAAATCATTTGATAATTAATTGATTATTATTATTATTATCAGGAGGGGTTTTGTGGAGATTTAGTATTTTCATAGTTGAAAGCATGAGTCAATTGAAGCTAGACTACCATGGAAAAACTGGAAGCTCTGGCGCGAGACTGGTAGATCCTAGGTTCGAATCTCGCGAGTGCGTTATCGTGGATACGCACTGCTGAGGAGTCCTATAATAAGACGAAACGGCCGTCCAGTGCTTCCAGGTTTTCCAAGTAAACAACACCAAGTGAATTTAAACTTCACCCCATTGCACAAACAAGTGGCTATCAGGACTCAGTAGCTAAGTGGATAACGCGAGGGCGTTTGAAGCGGACGGTACTGGATTCGAGTCCCATAAACTCTGTGATGCAGGAACCTCCAGCTGACGGGTCCCAAATAAGACAAAACGCGCGTCTTGGATTCCAATAGTAGCCATTATCCATCTTTGCTCATAATGTAACTGGTTTAGTTGTGATAATTGCAAATCCTGTAGTGTTTATCAGTAATCAATAATTGTATCATGTTATCTTCTGCGCCTTGCTCAGTTATTTTCTATCCCAATGGACAGCTGATTCATAAGTTTGTATGTAATACTTGTTAGTAGAATATATTGATGTAAATATTTATGAAAAAGAAATATAGTTGTTATCTGATATAAGCCTGTATCTTAGCTAAGCTTTCTCCATTTTCCAACAACGGGAAGCATATTATAGTAGTATGATTTCGGGGAAAAGACTACCCTAAAATCCTCATTCTGAGCAACAATAATTCTTAACTTAAGAGTCTGATTGGGTAAATAATTTTCGGAAAGTTACAATCTATCTATGTTATTGAAGTTATATTTCAATTGAATTAATCCAAAGCCTATTACTTATGATGTGGATGAGTGAATAAATCAAATGCCGAGATAGTTCGTAAATTAATCAAATATATTTTTGAGTGTATTATTAAAACAATCAATCTACTATGAATAACTCTATGCTGAAAGCATACTGTACTATCGTGTTCTTCTAGTGATCCTTACAATAAACTAATGGAGTGATCCCGACTAGAGTTGTACATTGAAACAAATACTCTTTATGATTGGTTAGGAATGGAAAAGTATGAAATTGGACTACAACTCCTAAAATTGCTCCATTGCCTTGTGGATCAGACCTTTAGGTCAAAGGCTCGGGGTGTTGTCTCCTAAAAAGACCACCTGTTTCGGCACCTGGGCAGTATCACAGCCCTCACACAAATCAAATGTGATTTGCGCGGCGCATATATATCTGGTGCCCCTTTGTACCAATATTTACGTGTTTAAATAAATAAAATAATGCTCTAAAAATAAATTACTTACCTACCCTGATGTATGATTATAAAGTGTATTTATTGAATTTTTTTAAGTAATCGTATCAAAGTCACTCGAAAGTAGAGTAGACTATCTTCTTTTATAATGTTGAGATTACTGTATTACTAATCAGTGTTCAAAAGAATAGTTAGTCGAAATATCCCGATCTCAAAAATGTCCTATGCTTTAGAAAATTTGTCTTTTCAAGGTGAGGATGTTCAGCGACTTTCTGTGCCTTATCTCCGTTACATGAAATTGTCACTTAGTATGACTTTCATTCAGTTATCAACGAATGTTGGGTTTGGAGTGAACTTATTGCTTTTGTCCATACACCATTCGACTGACTTATTACTCTCTATAATAACCGAATGATCTGATCAATACTCTGTAAACAGAATTTCGGTAAAAATTCTCAGCCTAAGATTGGTATAAATTATACAAACCTATAATCATACAATGAACACTAGTTCTCTGAAATGACAGAAGTCTAAGCTAAACGATACGACATTCCATATCATTGTTCAGATATTTAATTGGTTTCACCTTTAATTGAAGAGTTACATCATGGTTGGTTTGAATCTCCTTATAAGGACGGAAATCAACCTTCGTAGATTGGGGAAAACTTTGCTAACAATCTACACCAGACAATATATATGTGTTCAGTGAAATTACCACGGTCATTTGCCCTGGCATGACCGAGAGTTAAGAGAGTCCGATTATATTTTGTGTGTAACCCTATTCTTCAACTCACTTAGCAGTTTATCTCTGTTGACAATCCTGTCCCGTTAAAAGTCTTAGTTCGTTGGTCTGTTTAATGAATGGTGTCATCGAGTACGAAATCTGGCATATATTTTCTGAAGCCATGTCTGGCACCCAAACTTGCCTCCTTCAATGTTTAAATTCCTGTGCAGAATGGATAATGCAAGATTCTGGCTGTTTCTTCGGAAATTTTTGGTACTAATATATGCTGTACACCGATATCCAAGCACGACAACTTAGTTTTTCATCTCTCCGTCAATAGTTTATTCCATATGCTCTGATCCTGGACCATGTAGCACCGACATCCGATCCCTCTAGCGTCGGTGTCTCACTACGGGGCAAAGTATTAATTTGGTTTATCCTTATTAATAGTTGTCCGTGTACTTTCATATCCAAACGCTCAAAGTGAGAACTGATGTGAGAAACGATGTCTTTTCGTAATCTCCAACTAATCATCAAGACTGCAGCACCCATGGAATCAAAGGAGAGTTCTACCATCAAGTCAACGATCTCAATGAAGCATACTCGATATTGTCAACCGATGTCAAGTGATTAGACGCAGAGAAGGGTGGTCTGGGTAGGAACTTTATGATAGCTATAAAATTGTCAATTGAAAAATGTGTCTACGTTTATTGACGTCTTGAAGGCTCTGTTCAGCCTGAACTTTGCCATTGATAACATTGTGGAAACAGCTCAGATTGAAATAGGTACTAGCGGTGTGAATCTGCCATGAGAAGAAAGATTTTTCAGCCTTACATATGCAAATAACACCAATGTGCAGTAGTACACACACTATTTAAATTCCGCCTACTCAGTTGTGAATGTCTCTAAATATGGCATAGGGTATGCACCTTCTAAAAGTAGAACATTTCCACAAGACCTGGCGGAAGCATGTGCCTGCAACCACTGCTTTTGGTGAGTTATCATTAGTTGAAAAGTTCCTGTACCTGAGTGAGTTTTGGCGGAGGTATAGTCGATAAAATCAATCCACAACCAACTGTTCTACCTTTAGTCATGTCTTGACATTAGTTTGAATCTAAAAGGTCGAGTTTACGATGCATTGGTGAAAGTAATTCTTCTCCTTGCTAACAAAACATTGCTCTTCGAAGTTGAAAATCTTTAATGATTGCGTGTTCGATAGTTGCTGTTTCCGAAGGATTGCTGAAATCCATTAGGAACATCATATTAGTAACACAGAGGTTCGATAGTTCATATTCAAGTGTAGCGACGGTAATCCAATTAGTCTTTTCATCTTGAAACACTTGCTTCGTGGCTTGGACATGTCTTACAAATATCATCTTAGCATATCCCACATCGTGGATTAGTTGTCAATACTCTGACAGAATAGAAAAATTTGAGTAGTCAGTTTAAAACATAGTACCGTGGAATGACGGATGGGTTTGACAGACATTTATCAGCCCAATACGACTCCATAGTTGTAGTGAGAAAGTGCGATTGAGCGGTTTGAAAATTTGTCAAACGTGGTCCAGAACAGAAGCCAATAACAATCCCTTCGTAGTTTTTTTCATTACATCTTTCATAAAACTGAAATAAACTTTCCTAGTTGAAAGGATTCTCTTTTGAGTGTATTTTTATCTCCACTGCGTCTCCTATCAAACATTATTACTGTTCTTTTATTTATCAACTGTACTATCCTTCCCTTCCTTATTTCTTTATAAGATTAGCACTTCATTTAAGTAGTGCATTTTCCGATCAATCAGTCATACTCAACGTAGAACCTGGCACATGTGTCCATCGGTTCAAATTGTCACACTTTAGTTAGTAAAGAGAGTTGAAAGCATCAGGGAAAATTCAAAAGTAGTAGATATAGTACCAGTATTATTGGTAATACAAAAGACTAAGTATTGAAGGTACGATTCGAAAAGAAAATCTAAATTAATGAGAATAATGAATGCACCTGTACCGCTAAGGATGATTTTAAGCCATATCATTCAACGTCAATAATCATTTGTTACTATAATCACGCGAACATCAACCAGATAATAGTCTGCAACTAACTACATAGCATATATTCTAACAATTAGTGTCTTCATGGAATACTATCATGTCTTGATTTGATGCTCTATTATACCATATTTTATATACTATTGTAGTGTGGTCTACTTATATCTATATAAGTAGTATATGGTGATGGTCAGACATAGAATGTATTTTGGCAGAAGATCGACAAGGAACGAACAGAAATGCAGCGCAATCGGTATGAAAATGCATGAACAATGAAATTAGAGAGGATGAACTGATATTTATAGAAGAAACAGTGAAGATTGAGATAATTGGTTGTTATTTTGCAAATTAACTGTTTGCTGTATGGTTATCAGAATTTAGTGAGATAGTCACTGATTTGTGTTTAAATATATTCGATTGTCCCCACCCGTGTTCTCATTCACTACACTATAAGTAACTAAATCAATCCAATTAGTCTTATCATCTTGAAACACTTTTTTCGTGGCTTCGACGTATCTTACAAATGTCATCTTAGCATCTCCCACATCGTGGAGACTGATAGGTCCTGGGTCCGAATCTCGCGAGTACGGGATCGTGGATGCGCACTGCCACTGAGGAGTCCCATAATAGGACGAAACGGCCGTCCAATGCTTCCAGGTTTTCCATGGTGGTCTAGCTTCAATTGACTCACGCTTTCAACTATAAATCAAATGAACAAATACAGAACTCAACCGTTACAAATCGATATTACAAAAGAAAATACATAGCAATATTCTTTAACATTTCTAAGAAATTATCACTATGTAACTCATTATCCTTTTTAAAACTTATTTAAAGAAACCTAAAACAAATATAGAAGAAAAAACAGATAACTAAATGTAGAAACTTGTAAACAAGGGGAACAAACTCAACAATGAACATATGCATGTATGTGTGAGTATGTACGTATGTGTATGTGTTAAAAACAAGCAACATAGGTCATAAGATGAAACAATTTGTATAGAATGATATAAACGAAAACCAAAAAAGAAGAAAAAACCGGCAAGAAACTGTGGGAGGAGAAGTCTATTCACAAAGAAACGATGTTATTGACAAAATGCATGAAGTCAAGAAGAAAATATACACTAATCATTGTATTACTAGGGGGGGGGGAGGAAGTAGAAGCACAATCTGGAATGACAACAACAACAACAACAAAACATGGAAAACATTTACAGAAACTGGATAACTCGTTTTCTTTTTTACTATTTATAAATAAAGTATTTATATAAATGTATGTAGGAAAAATATTATTAAAGTATGATAATTGGAGCCATTGATGCTAATTGATTCAAATTCAAGTGTTGTCCATGCATTTCTATTAATGTAGCTACCATACTTGGAGTTTTATTTAATAAACACTCAGCGATACCTTTATAATCACGTCCTAATTTACCGATAGCATGACAAGCAAGTTGTATATCTACTGGACTCCAATAGGGATCCTATAAAATATATATATATACATTTCAAAAGAATTAACTAAGAGGTAACGATTATAAAAAACTAAACCAATTATTTACAATTCAGTGATCACTACCACTGAGTAATGTCATTCTTAACGCTGATCGAATTTAATCGACAGAATTAATACTGGTTACTACTTGGTGATTAAGCAATTTAAATAACACAGTCCTACAAGAGGTAAGTTGAAGGCCAAATAACTTAGTGATAGCGTCTGAGATTATGAAGCTGGGTGACCCACGTTCGAATCTCATAAAAGCATCAGCTTCTTCACAATTTCAGATATATCTCGCTCATAAGAGATAACTAAGACGAAAGCTAGGTTAAGCATAGTTGTCTATGAACTATCTCTAACCACCCAACCTATAATAATTATCTATAATAACTAATGATTTACACTGTTTAGTTATGAATTATCAAAATATGTTAAAATTCAATTAATATTGTATGGCGAATTTTATCGATTAGGTAATAATACATGGTCAGTAAACTTTGCATAGCTCGATATCATGGTTCACCTTGTTAGACATTGGATAGTTGGCTGAAAATAATCATTAAAGAAACTGATAATTAGGTCAATAGTGACTCAAAATAACCCAGTTGTATTGTATTCCGTTGAGTTACTGAATGATAAATATCTAAATGTTTGAGTAACCGTCCATGTTAAGATGAAACAGATATTATCAGTGAGGCTATTAACTTTTGGTTCAGAAGATAATCTGACTGTATATTACAACTCATTTCCATAGTTACATTTGATGCAGTGTGTGACTTTAGAGGTTCATGTACGATTGGTTTCATATATCAATTTACTTCAAATATCAAGACTAATATTAAAAACACACTACAACATGTTTGCATCTAGCCAAATTTCTCTGACTTTCATGTGACATAGTCAATAAACATAGACTTTTTATAGGTTCAGGACTGACGAAGCTAACTAGCTGGATGGTGAAACTCTGACAGCTAAATACCATGACAACTACTACAAGTTAGAGGAAAATGATGTAAAAAATCAAAGGATAATCTGAGATTTTACAGTTAACATCAAGGAATGGACTTAGTCAACCGCTGAAAATCAGGAAGCACTGGATTGCTGTTTTGTTTCGGCACGAGACTTTTCAGAAGTGCACATCTGCGACCCCAACTGAGGATGGAACTTTAGACATTCAGTCGTTATTTAATTTGTGATTTTAACTATAAACTTCAACAATCCCCATAAACCACATGTGTAATAAATAATAAACTGAAGGGCAGAGATTCCAATGTCTGACCACACTAATATGAGTCTTGTCTCATTTGATTGGAATCTAGACAGGCCATTAGTATTGTTCATCCTCATAGAATAGTTATTAGTCGTAGTTATTAAATCAAAATATATGATTAATAGACTGAATTACTAACGCTGTGAATTGTTATACTATCGAATTTATAATAGATTTGAACCACATTCTTTGGAATGTTCAAAAATTAAGTTACAATGAAGTATAACAAGCATATATAATATCAGAATAGTTAAAATCTCCACTTACAATAGGCAGTGAAGGAGGTCGTAACGAAGTGATACCATTCAGGAGTTGAGTTTCTCGTTGAGCAAGCTTTAAATAAATCAAACTCAAAGTTAGACATAGCAATAAGGAAGTATCTACACAAAACTAATGTGAATAAATTCAAATGAAATCACACTAGACTAATGAAAGAACAAAAGATTAGCGCTGTGGATATACTACACATTATAAGATGTAAGAAATATAGATTCCGGCAGATATAATGAGGACACAATAAAATCCCACAAACTTATTCAGTGGAAGCCTGAGAGTGTTTAAAACATTTAGTTGTCCATGACTGAGATTACAATTAGGAATAAATTAGCCGGTTGCTGGAAATGTCGAACCCTATTTCCTTACACTATTTAGCTAAATTCTATACATATAAATACACACCAACTTCAATCACGGTATAGAAGAGTGATGCATATTTATGTCTGATCTCTCTGATTTGCTGCCATGTAAATTTAAGCTGTTTACTTCCCAGCTAGTAAAAAGTTTTTAAAAAGTATGATGAATATGTAATTTGTGCTACACATTTTCTTTTCCCTCCATCTAGAACACATTCTAGATATTATGACTATACAGTTCAAAATTATTTTTACCACAATATAATACTCAACATATCAAGATAACATAAGCTTGGGCATAACCCACTTAGAATCTTTGATGCAACCATATGAATGATAAGTCAAAGGGCTAAAAGTATAGAAAAACAAAAGACGGAATTGATCTGTGTTGTTAAGTTAAATACATGGGTCATTTCACCAAAACCAACTTTTCACAGCGTTTGATAGGATTACCTAAAATGGCTTAGCAAAGGACGGTGTATATTAATTACAGTCTATAAACTCCAACATTTAGCAAATTCAAGGTAATCATAAGAAAATAACAATTTTATACATTTACCTCATTCCCTTCATCAACTTGTTTACATAATGTCTGTAATGTACTATTCAACTGATCGATTTCTTGATTATATTGGTCAGCTGTGTAATGACATACTCGAAGAAATTGTCTATGTGAATGATACACTCCAGAAGGTAATGTTGGTCTGTAAATAGATTGGTTTGTTTTTGTTTAGTTTTTTTGTTGGAAAAAAACAAAACAAAAGAATTATGAAAGATAGTCAAAAGAGGGCAAATGAAGAAACAATACATACGTGATGAGCGCCGAAGGGTTAATAATAATAATAATTATAATAAGCAAAGATGGATGGTGGCTAGCAGTGGAATACAGAACGCGCGTTCCGTCCTATTCGGGACATGTCAGCTGGATGTACCTGCATCCTGATATACACACCGAGACTCGAACCCAGTACCGTTGTTCTCATAAGAAGCTAACAGAATAATATTTTCATTTAGGAGACCAGATGGACCAATATAAGCAGCTTATGATTTAGTATAGATCTGTATCGATTTTTCACGGACTTAATCACGCGTGTACAAAGGGAAAAAAATAGCAATATTTAATTGCACAGTAACATTGGATGAATATTGAAGTTCATGATGTTCCCAATCAAGTGTCCAACAAGTCGTAAACTGTGATTTAGAATAAATGTAAAATTCTGTCGCATTAGCCTTTGTACTTACTTATACCTATTACTGCACGTGGAGTAGCATAGGCCGGCCACCAGTATTCTCCATCGAACTTTGTCATAGACAATCCTTTCCAACTGCTATTCATTTTTTTGATATCTGGTTCCGATTCCCCGGGGTAATATGTTCCTTGATGTTCCTCTTTTCCTTTCCCTTCAAGATTTCAAGTTAGCCCTTGCCACGTGATGCAGTCTGACGATTTTCGCAATTTATGTGTTATCCACCTCCAGCGTATTTTCCTAATTTTCTCTTCAGCTGAAATCAGCCTTCGTAAACTTCCTTAAATACATTCTCAAATTGTTAAGCTATATCCTTTGTTTAGTGTCTTTATAATTTAAACAAATCAATGCATATAATACTTGTTTGAAATTCATAATTCATTTTAACCTTAATTTTAATGAAGGTTACTCAATGACCATCACTAAATAATTGATGAGTTTTAGAATTAAATTTTAAGAAACTAAAACACTTTATTTTATTTATTTATTTAAACACATCAATATTGGTACAAGTGGGTACCAGATACATATGCGCCGCAAAAATCGCATTTGATTTGTGTGAGGGCTGTGATACTGCTCAGGTGCCCAAACTGAAACAGGTGGTTTTCTTAGGGGACCACACCCGGAACCTTTGACTTAAAGGTCTAATCCACAAGGCAGTGGAACATCGTGAGGAGATGCAGTACCATGGTAGCCGGTGACCAACGATTGATTCATACACCACTTGTTCCCTCAGGATACTGGAGCCAGCCCATGTGCACCATTGGTTTGGAATCAGGGTTTTCCAACTCCCCTAGATGGACTTTCCGTGTCCATCAACCCGGTTAAAACGCCGGATACTCGCTTTTCGTCCTCTCAATTACGTAAACAACACCCGTAGTGCGAGAAGGCATTGGGTAGGACTTCCCTGGCAGAGGTTATATATTCACGTGGCCATGCGAGAGCATTCAAGAGGGAGAGCGGACTCTCACCCCTCTCGGCCGTACCAGGGCAAATATGTTTAGGACTAATTATAAAATGTTTAAAAGTATCCATACTTTGAAGTTAGTCCCAAATTATTAGAGTACACTGATAACTATGCATTTATAGTTCTCACAGTAATAAAAGGCATGACCAAAAGGGTAACTATCAAAAAAGATGCGTATCTATAAAACTAATCAGTGATAAAAAAAAGAAAGAAAATAACCTTTTTAATGGTGTGAAGTATGTTCAATTTACCCACTGTTCCTTTGCCTTACAAACCAATCGAAAACGTATTTTCCTAAGCATATGATGAGTCTACACTCTTAACAAATACTGTAATTTAATAATAAATTGTTATTGTTATTACCCTAGCCATGTTATCTTGTATGTCTATTTCGAACAGTTAGGATATAATCTATAAAAAGGGAAAAAAAAGAATTCAGAACCTAAACATTTTATCATTTTGTTTACACATTAATGAAATAATACCTTATGGTATGTGGTGTTGCAGCAAAAAAAATACCTCTTCTGGAATTACGTACACCAGGATTAATACCGGTATGCATTTCAGCTGACATTTTGTTGTTCTCACGTAAATGACTACTATTATTAGAAGTTATAGCGGCTGATGTTACAGCTGCAATCTCTTCTTCAAAACGTGCATGTTTACGTACAGATAAACGATTTGTTGGATTAAAATCATCTGGTAATAAATTTAATGATGATTGGGATAAAATAAATCCTGCAGTGGTAGATCGACTTTTACCGCCAACACCATGTTGTTTTCGACGTCTACGACCAGGTCCGTTGGAATCTTTTCTTACTTTACTCTGTTCATAGTCTAATACTTGTTCACTCCCTTCAATATTGGCTGCTATTGCGGAAGAAGATGGTGTACGCACTTCTGCCTCAGAATCCGATTGCATACTTGATGCACCACCACCACCAGGTTCGGTGTCTTGATTTGATTCTTCCGATTCCGGCAATACACAACCATGCAAAGTATCAAAATAACGTTTGATTTCTGCATCGACCGGATCATTCATATCTAAATCGATAGTATATTTCTATGTAAAATGAATATATATAGAAAAGAAATATGAGATAAATTCATTCAACTGAATTTTTGATCAAAATCCTAAGAATTCGCCTACCTACCGAGATGAAATATTCAAAACAAAAGGTAACTACTTATCTGTAAATCAAACGTGCTAAATAACGATGGTTAACTTATCTAATGTTATGCCCAGACATCATGTAAACGATCCTGACCATAGCCGCTATTCCAACATGATGGTCAGGCTTGCATATTGTGATGACTAATCGAGCTACGGTAACTGGAAGACCTGTTTCTTTGGGTCCCTGTCATGACAGGGGGTGTCCAAAGTTTGATATTGATACACGGTGTGCTACACAATAACCTTCCAACTGACTACTTGAGCGAAAACACAAGAGTGGGCGAGAAAGTTTGTTGGGTTACCGAATAAAATCTGCCAATACTCATTTATGTATATACCACTCCGATCCTTAGGAAATTGACCTATTTCTTAGCCAATGAGATGCACTTGTCCTTTAGGTCACTTATGATTGCCATTGATCGACCTCTTCGCTAGAGTACTTCTGACCAGTCCTAATATGCTAGGTAAATCGGTTAGAGATAGGTAAAAAGTGGAAGGAACAAACTCATGGTCCGAGGACGAAGTCATACTCTTAACTGTGTAGAAGAGTGTGACAACAGCAAGATGTTTCCTTCAGATATGCAAAATCTTCAGAAATACTGCCTCCTTACAAAAAAACAACGGGGTCAACCTTAAAAATAGCAAACTGCGATTAATTTGAACCGTCTAATTGTTGAGTGTTGTTACATATGACTTCAGAAATTCCTTAAAGCTTGATATTTAAGTATGTGTTTTGAAGGTGAGGATAATTCGCGCGAAAAAGACAACTAACGGGCAAATATGCTTAACAAAGTTGGATTTTAGGTAGCAGTGGAGTCATGGAAGCGTATTTCGTCCTATTTCGCACTTGTCAGACGAATGTATCTGGATTTCAGCGATGATGATCATACTGAGACTTAAACTCAATACATCCTGCTTCGAACTCCGACATATTATCCGATGAGCTACTAGGTTCAGATAGACACTTATTATTCAACGGCAATGAATTTATTTGCAAGCATTTGTATTTTTACATTATTGAAGTTAACATATGCAACTGACCAATTTTTATTGGCATACAAAATGCGAAACAATACTCTTAGCGTTATTTTGATCTACTGTAGGACAGTGAAAATTACTTTTATTCTAAATAAAACAAAAATAGTTGGACAACTTTATTTTATACGGGTCGATAATATCAGTGACTACAAATAAAGTATATGACAAAAACTATGATATGTTGAAATCTAAGCAACTTTTCGGTTTCTATTTACCATCACCTACTAAGTGCATATTTTTCTACCCAGCTTTAAGTAACACATTTTGCATGAATGGTACATTATACTAGCTGACATTAATACCAAAGTAGCTCCCGAATGCCCTGGTGCGGCCAAGGGTGGAGAGAGTCAGCTCTCTCTCTCAAAATGCTCTCACATGACCACGCGTACACGACCACTGCCAGGAAAGTCCTACACACTGCCTTCTCCCGGCGGGAATGTTTTCTACAAAATCAAGAGGACGAAAAGCGAATGTCTGGCGCTTTAACCAGACTGGTGGGTATGGAGGGTTCATTTAGTAGATTTGAAAAACCCTGATTCCAAACCAATGGTGCACATGAGTTCCAGGATCCTGAGGGAACAAAAGGCGTATGAACCAATTGTTGGTCGCCAGCTACCGTGGGACTGCATCTCCTAAAGTTGCACCACTGCCTTGTGGAGCATATATATTTGGCGTCTCCTTGTACCAATGCTTATGTGTTTAAATACACAAATAAATCCCGCATACTGATATAATTATTCAGTGATCTACAATTTACCATATACAGATATAGGATTATACATCTTCAAAACAAACTTGTTGAAAATAATTCTTTCTGTGCATAAATTATTTACGACTTCATAGGTATATTTAAATTTATATCTTTTCAGGTAACGATAATGAAAGTAGGAAACACATGTAAGCAAAACAAAAACTGCATAAGCAAGTCCCTGTTTGGATTCAGTAACTAAGTGGATAACGCGGTAGGTGTTTAATGTGAAATGTACTGGATTCGGGTATCAGTGTGAACATAAACATTGAGGCTCAGGTAAATCTACGTGATGAGTCTCAAACAGAGTGGAACTCGCATCCTAGTTTCTACTGCTAGCCACCATCCAACTCTGCTTTTAATGCTTGTGACCTAATAGAATTATTGAGGTGATCCTCACAGGATGTACATAAACCAAAAAGTGCTGATCAATTGCAGTTCATCATATAAACGGAAAGAATCAAACAACCAATACAAAATACACATTGAAAACCAGAACAATTAATAACAACAAAACAGCACACAACTAACTTTATGATTATTGGTCAATGTCTTTACAGGGACATTATCCGGTGGTGGTAAAATGCCTGGGATTAAATAACCACGTTTATATAAACTAGACCATTTAGGTCCATATAAACCCATATCATGCAATGTTTGTTGATTACGTTTATTAAGATAATAGAATAGGATTAATTCATTGACAGTACGATTAGGAAACTTTTAAAGGGAGAGAGATGGACAACAGTATAAAAATAGTTAAGTGATTATTGTTAAGTTTGTATTATTGAATAATTAGCAGAATAACCAGAATGAATTAATGCATATATTATGTAAATAAATGGATTGTGGTTGGCAGTAGTATTCAAGCCCTCATTAAAATGATATAAACATTATATCCATTGCACACGCTAGTGGATATCTGCATCCATTAGCTAAGGGGATAATCTGTACGGTGTTTAGTATGAAAGGTACTGGGTTTGAACCCTGATGTAAACATCAACACTGGGGTGTAGGTACGCTTAAATGATGAGCCCAAAAAAAGATGGAACGCATTCTGGATTCCATTACTGGCCACAAACCACCTATTTTATAAGGACCTGAGACAAAATGATTGTACCAAGGGGTAAAGTACTAGATGCACACGTCCCAATAGAGACTGGTTAATATTCGGTCGTGAATATCAACAATGGGATAATTCACACCCTTACTAAATGTGATATAGACAGATTTATGATTTAAATAAATTTAAGAGAGCTATCTAAATCATGAGTCGGTGTAACTTACAAAGTACAAGCTTATGCACTCAACATTGTGCCATATTGTTTGTGTGGAGAATAGCGATACTACCTTTTTCTAGCAGCCTAAACTGAAGTGAGCAAAGTGAGGTTCGAACCTGTGACCTACTGGTTGAAATTGAAGTGCACCAATCACTAAGTGGTTGTCTAAAACCTACCTGATTAACAATATATGTACTGTAGTTTCACGTACAACACTTTGTAGTGTATTATAATCTTTAAAATACTCACTTATCTAATTTGAACGATAAAGAGCATTAAAGTGTCAGATCATGTAAAAAAGCTCCACTAGTTAACTGTTTTAAAGAACCGACTAAATACTGTTTTTTACCATAAAAAAAGTGAGACTTTATTTCACCGAAAGGACATCTTTTGACTGAACCACTCTTTTTTGTTCTATATCTCGATGCGTATCTTCCGTCTATTTAAAAATTCCAATTAATTATGAGAAAATATATATTATAGGGATGAGCCTATCAGAATTGAGAACATGACTTTTAGGTGTTTGGGCCAAATTCACATATTGCTTATAGCGACCAGTAGAAATAATTTTGTATGGTTCATAAAACGTTTAAAATAATTGCGAGTAAAATGATAGTGCCAAACGCTCAATCTAGTCTCTATCAATCGTGTATGATAGACAAATCAACATTATGCTTAAATCAAAATCTTGAACCCACAGTTCTCAAGCAAACCTTAACTTGATGGGACTATATTTTATGCACAAATTAATCAGATGGAGTGTCTTACATTTCTGAGCAAAATTCATTTAGTCATATGGGTATAAACCACTTCTGCATATAATATAGCATTCTAACCCTAAAGGTTTGAGGAGACAGGTAATCTATAACCATAAGGACGAGTTTTTATGTCGTTGCTTTACCGATTTACAGATTAACCTGTAGAAAACTTTATAAATCCATTCAGTACGTAGAATCTATTTATACTTTGGAATATTATTGTTTTCTACTCCACAAACCAATCACTTACAAAGACCGGCTGAAAATTTGTCGAACTTGTTTCAAGTTCTTCCCTATACTATATAATTTTGTCTAATTATACTTGTTTACTTCAATAAATAAACCATTACTCCTGCCAATTCAGGTTTGACATGATCAATAAAGATGAATTATTATCAATTCATTGGTGACATTTCATGACTTATTAAAGTACTAACAGCCCCCAAAATGCCCTGGTACGGCCGAGAGTGGGGAGAGTCCACTCTCCCTCTCAAAATGCTCTCATATGGCCACGCGTATATACCCTCTGCCAGGGAAGTCCTACTCACTGCCTTCTCATACCAAAGGTGTTGTTTACAAAACTGAGAAGACGAAAAGCGAATGTCCGGCGTTTTAACCGGGTTGGTGGACACGGAAAGTCCATCTAGGGGAGTTGAAAAACCCTGATTCCAAACCAATGGTGCACATGGGCTGGCTCCAGTATCCTGAGTGAACAAATGGTGTATGAATCAATCGTTGGGCACGGGTTACCATGAGACTGCATTTCCGCACGGTGCTCCACTGCCTTGTGGATCAGATCTTTAGATCAAAGGCTCCGGGTGTGGTCCCCTAAGAAAACCATCTGCTTCAGTTTGGGCACCTGAGCAGTATCACAGCCCTCACACAAATCAAATGAGATTTTTGCGGCGCATATGTATCTGGTACCCACTTGTACCAATATTTATGTGTATAAATAAATAATAAATAAAGTACTAACAAATATACTACTGATTAGTGTAGATAAACAGTCCCCTTTAATTATGTTTATAAAATAAATGGATACTTACAAGTTTTTTTATTTGATGAAATTGTTTATTATAATAGTCGACAGATATAAAAAATATTTTTCGTTCAGATATTGTCCATTCATATTTGATTGGACTAAAATTGCATAAATCTGCTAAGGCATGATCAAAATCAATTTTATGCCATGTAAGTAAAGCAAGCGCTTGTTCTTCTGAATAACTTGATAAAACATAGAAATATATTTCTTTTTTAAAAAAAATAAATATGTCAACAAATAAAGATTATATGGTAGTTTTTGGCATAGAATTAGATTGAATCTCATTCAGTTAATAAGTTTACAAGTAATCAACCAATGAATAGTGATCAATAGTCGCTATGCTTAAAGAAATTACGAGATCCCTCAAATCGGCTAACAGAATGAAGACTCAGCGACACAATGACAAAATAAGCTAACTATTCCGATGTGTTACAGCCCCGCTGACTAGAGGGAGAAGTCCAGGTTCAGAAGAGGGAAAGTGTATTCTACAAACAGCCAGAAGTAGGAACAACAATAACAACCACAAGTCAAGTGTATATATACAGCATAAAAATACCCTTGAAGAACATCACAAAATAGCGTATTAAAAGGGACAACGAACCAATGACATTTAAGGTCCTGTCAAGTGGGAAATACAATAAGAAGGTGAAATGGGCGCTTTTGGTGCGAATACAAGAAATTCGGATTTCCAAAATAAAATTACAAAAATAAGATATTTACCAAATGAGTTTTGGGGATCTAACATTCCCAACAGTAGCGCGTTTGTTTAATCATTTGATGCTGATAGAACTTTTTCGATTAAATTACAATGTGATCATTAGTCTAAATGACTCAATGTAGCATGTTATATCTGTATGTGATGGATTGCAATGCCAGCCGAAAAACTCAGTGATAAGGTCTTACAATGAGCAGCTCAGGGTGCTGCGGCTTCTAATCTACCAAAGACTATTAGATCTATTAAGATTGTAAATACACCTTGATGATGAGTGGCAACTACTTCCAACCACCTAACATTTTATAGTTTTTTTTGTTCAAGAAAAACTTAACAAGCTTTACTACATGTCATCTGAAAGCATTAACTAAAATGGCTATCACTAAGCACCAATATGAATGATGAGAAACGATTGGAAACAAAATACTAAGGATGTATTTCATTCAATTTAGTGTAAATTTCAACGATGGTCAGTAGACGCATAGTACATCACAAATATTTATGAAATTTTGTTAAATACATCAATTGCTAACTTGTGCATATCATTATGTAAATTAACGTGATTTCCGACTGATCACCTAATGTACATTTGTGATGAAGACTACTTTAAGGAAACATTATTTATTTATTTATTTATTTAAACACATAAATATTGGTACAAGGAAGCACCAGATAAATATGCGCCTCACAAATCTCATTCGATTTGTGTGAGGGCCGTGATACTGCCCAGGTGCCCAGACTGAAGCAGGAACAAATAAGCAATTAAAAGATTTAAGAAACCATTTTGTAATTTGATAATGATTAATGAAATTTAAGAAGAGGCTGAACTGATATCAAACACAAACCAGCGCCCTATAAGATTACGTTTGAGGTTAAATACTAACTAAGCTTAGATATTTAACTGTTATTCACAAACCATAAGTTAGGGTTATTTACTAGACCGCATATGGTTACACATGTCATCATTTCATCACGGTAGTTGCTAGAAAAAAACAGGTCTTCCTAAGAGTTATAATTCACTTACGTAAGTAACTATTTGTGGATTGTTTTTGTTTGTAATAAATTCCTACTTATTGTAAAAAGCATAGAGATACTATCAAGAATATCACAACTAAGGCATTTTGGTACGCAACAAAATTTTTCATTGATTAATGTTTATTTTAAGCATGGTTTTATTTAAAACAAATAAATCAACTAGTAAAGTAATTAATCTAGGTTGACTGAGGCATAAGATATTAATCAATCTACATCACAAGATCATTATGAAACAAGTCTATAAAAGGTTGAATCACATGATATATATACGTACAGGTACTAAAATGTCAGACTGTATAGTAAACATTCAAAATAATCAACTAGACAGAGAAGTTAAAATTTAATTTAAGTTAACTATAAAACAATTTAATACATATTGTCATACATATATAGACATATTAAGACTGGGTGGTTTACCCATATTTTTCAGTAGCTGTATTCAAGAATTCCTCCAACTGATTATGGAAGCTTCCAGGTATTGGAAGCCATAAAGCAACTCCCCGATCTGGTTGATTCAAAACGCTTGGAGGTGGTTCACCATTGAAAGGCGGAAGGTCAGCTTGGAAATCTGTGCCGACTCGAATAATTGCATCTACAAAGTAGAAAAAGGCACCTTTAGTGATGTACACAGAGAATATGTCTGTGATTTCAGTGGGAAGTTTGTTACGGTTGTGACACCAAACTGACGTTTAGCTATTTTAAGATAGTCCAAGCCAACATAAAAT
Source organism: Schistosoma mansoni (assembly GCF_000237925.1). NCBI lineage: Eukaryota > Metazoa > Platyhelminthes > Trematoda > Strigeidida > Schistosomatidae > Schistosoma > Schistosoma mansoni. The sequence continues at coordinate 1,274,394 of NC_031502.1, read as the reverse complement.
GAGAGATACAAGCTTGCGAACAAATAATATGACTTAGTTATATCTATGTTCAAAGCGGCAGTCCCCCAATACAATAGTCAGTCAGTCACAACGTAGAACTTCGTACGTACATACATCAGTTCGAGCTGCCATACCACATTAGCACAGAGATTCAGTTGTCGATTCAAATCCCATAGTGGTAGAAGCAGTAGGAGTATAAGCATTATGTGAAAGATTTATTATTTTATTATTTTATTTAAACACAAATATTGGTACAAGGAAGCACCAGATACATATGCGCCGCAAAAATCTCATTTGATTTGTGTGAGGGCTGTGATACTACCCAGGTGCTCAAACTGAAACAGGTGGTTTTCTTAAAAGGCCACACCCCGAGCCTTCGACTTAAAGGTCTGATCCACAAAACAGTGGAGCATCGTAAGGAGATGCAGTACCATGGTAGCCGGTGACCAACGATTGATTTATACGCCATTTGTTCACTCAGGATACTGGAGCCAGCCCATTTGCACCATTGGTTTGGAATCAGGGTTTTCCAACTCCCCTAGGTGAACTCGCCATGTCCACCAACCCGGTTAAAGCGTCGGACATTCGCTTTTCGTCCTCTCAATTACGTAAACAACACCCGTAGTGCGAGAAGGCATTGGGTAGGACTTCCCTGGCAGAGGCTATATATTCACGTGGCCATGCGAGAGCATTTGGAGAGGGAGAGTGGACTCTCCCCACTCTCGGCCGTACCAGGGCATCTGGGGTTTGAAGATGTTATTGAAGGAGTATAATACAGTGAAATAAATTTAGGAGAAAAAAGATACAGACATGAAGAATTCAGAAGATTAGAATTTGGCAGAACACAAAGAGTGGATGCACCTTCGCCATTACAAACGATTTTGAGCCATGTCACCCAAGGTCTCTAACCATCGGTTGCTATCATCTCGCGAATCCCAACCAGGTAGTCTACACCTACCAACATGGCTCAGTCCAATTGTCAGTGACTTCATGGATTTGTGCCATGTTTTTGGTCTGGCCACTCCTGGCTTTCTTCCAACCTATTCCTACACCATGAAACATTGCACGTCGGGGCAGTCGGTGGTTGGGCATACGTAACACGTGTCCCAGCCATCTCAACTGATGAAGTTTCACTACTTCGTCAATTGATTTGCCATCCTTACCTAGTACCCGTTTCCTAACATCTACATTATTTACCCAGTGGTCCCAGGATATACGAGCAATAGTAGATAAGCTGAGGAAAGTTCGGTCAACAAATACATCTAATTTCCATTAGTGAATATAGACAACAATGTTTTAGATTAAGTGATCACACAGGAAGATACTGAAGAGATATTTTGAAATTAACAAGTAGAGGACACGTGAATGGGAAACTACCAAGTGGGGAGTGATAAGATATTGAATACTCCGAGGAAGATAAAGTAAGTATTGACAAACTGTAGTTATAATTAGTCTTTATGTTTATTCAGATATTCGTAAATGGGACTATCAACCACTTATAATGGTTAACAATGAAGACTGTAACATCCAAAAGGCTAAACTTATGAAACAGTGACTTTCGTAAATTTTTAAGAGCATCAAATGTTGGAGAAAGGGTTTTCTCACTAAGGTTCTAGGTATCTGAATAATTTATTTGTTTGAATACAAACATTGGGACAAGGAGGCACCAGATATATAAACGTCACACAATAAAAATGAGAATGAAGGGATAGAGAATGTGAAGTGCGTGTGACAAAAGGAAAAACAATAGTGAACAGGAATTAGTGTATGGGAGTGAAATAACAATAATACTACTACTAATAATAATAATGGGAGAAACAGTTCAGTTAGGGAAAATGCAACCAGAAAGAATCCTTTCAGTAAAAGAAGTAGCGATCGCTTTTATGAAGAAACCAAAAATAAAATCCCAGTAGGATCGCCAGCGGCTTCTATTCTGAACCATTTCTGATAAAATCTCAAGCTACTGTGTTGCACTATCGCCAGAACCCCAACCACCAGGTCGTGGAGGACCCACAAAAGTCAGTTCTGTACAGTTCTCTCGTACCGCGACACCGTGTTGTGCGCTAACCACCTTCACTTTTTCCAACCGGTTACAGCATCGGCAAATAATGTACGATTTGGCATTCACTGGGACGACATTCGTAGGACATGTCTAAGCCACCGAAGTCGGTGTTTCAAGATGGTGACACCAACTGACGTTTCATCGTTGTGCCCAAACACATGTTACCAAACCTCTGCATTACTAACATGGTGTTGCTCCTGGATGTTAACAACCATTCGGAGACAAGGATGATCAAACAGAGTTATCTGACATCCTGAAATCGGAGAAGCTGGGTTTCACAAGCATACAGCAAAACTGCTTTCAACGATACGTTGTAGACCCAACCTTTTATAGTCCAACTAGCAAAATTTAGCATTCAGGTGCGAGACTAAGGGTCCTGGACTCGATTCCTGACGGTGAAGTCGTGGGCGCATGCTCCTGAGGAAACCTATAGCACGGAAATATAGTGCTCCCATGTTTTTAATAGTTATCTAGGATTGTTTCGAGATCTCAATATTCCCTACAATTCTTATACTGGCAATCCTATTACTCTGAAGACAACTCAGTGGAAATAAATGGCTATTTAAAGTATTTTCTTTCAACTTTGGCTTTATCCTGAACCAATATTTTATCACTTTAGCCATTAAACATAACTTGGAGTCACTTTATTAAATGAGACAACCAAAATGGACACGTTTACCTGGGTCATATATTCCAAGTTGATAGGAATAGACTACTCAAACGAATACAAGTAGCTAGGTATTTTAAGTCTCTACAAAAATGTACTTGACAATTTGATATTTGTGTTTGGGTGGAAATATACTAGTGACACTTATGCACTACTTTGGACTTCATGAACTTCGTCATTGAAGCCTTAGGATATACATTCACGATGGTGTAAGTATTACCGTGACATTTATTTAGTACGAGGATGAATCATGTAAAGATGGGATTGGAAATCGTATAAACAAATATACATTCGGTCGACATTGACTTCGACACAACTGCATAGGTAGTGTTTAAAATGTGCTGTGATGAAAATAGCACCCAAAACCCAAAACATTGATGATCTATTCGTGAACAAAGCAACAAATCTTATTTGCACGGTAGTTGGCTTTAACTGCAATTAATTGGACTATATCTACTGATTATCTGTGGAAAGTGATTATACCAAGAGAAAAGTCCGAGGTTACGAATTCATACTGACAGCAAAGACGCAGCACATGCACCAAAAATATTGACACATGTTGTAGCTGCCTTACAGAACTCTTAGACAGTTTGATGAGGAAATGTTTAATATTTTATGAGTCACATAGATGAAGCCACATGGAATATCGCGGTATATAAAAGACTTTGATCTACAGGGCATGACAATACTCGTGAGTGAACCGAACTCAGCTATATGTTGACTAAAAGACTACTCAAATGATTCTACGTTGGACATTCAAACCTTTTTGATTTCTTCCTCATTATAGCATGTACTAAGATCGTATTAACGGAACGATTACTGCTATAATTCCGGAAAATAATTTTCGGGGTCATTACGTGGTTTAAAATAGAAACTGGGCTGGAACCAGTTGTTATTTCAGCTTCTTTGATGACCAGTAAATGAAAAGAACGACAATCGTCAAACAAACGGAGCCACACAAATGCCATCTTCGACAAACATAAGTATATGCAAATATGCACATAGATATTAAACATGGAATTTACTTTCGAAAGCATCTTGGTCAGAGTTCGAGAACGAATGTGAAAGGCGGCCACGAGTCAACACATTACTCATCTGGAATGTCTGTTCCCAATGATGACCTTGGGGTTTGTTCTACGTGAGTTATTTCCAATTATCAATATTTAAACTCATTCAGCTTTCAGCTAATAAATTGATTGACTCTGAGTACTTTGAAAATCTGATCTTAACCTGATAATTTCAAAAACAGTTGACAATTTCGCACCTTATTATGCTCATGAGTTCATCAAATGGCACGGTAAACAAAATTAGAAATCTGAATGATTTCATTTTGATTTTTAGCTTTCTTACAAGAGTTTTCCAAGTAGAAAATGGGTGATTTATCCTACGGAAAAAATCTCATGGTCTACAAGTTTTGAAGTTTCCATTGATCACCTTTTCAAAGTCGGTTTGAAGTACCTATATAATAATGTTATCTGATAAGATAAGCCATAGAAGACCCGATAAGTTACAACTTGGCTTTTTCGGTAAAATTTCGTTTATTTATTTAAGCCCTCTAAATATCATTTAATAATCTCAACCATCAGTATGGAACAGTCATCACCTTCTTAAAAACAGGTCTTAGAGAGCATCCACCATATTACTGACCAATTACTATTTTAATATGTCTGTAAAACCTCACAGACAGCTGTCAGAAAGACCCTAATGACAATATTCAGACTCATTATCGTGGTTTTATGCCTGAAGAGTTTTGTGTTTTACCTACTTGAAGTGTCTTATGTAGACTCCCTAAATGCCTAGGGGCGGGTCGCATTTTGTTGTTTCCGAAAAAGGTAAAATTATGAGCGACTTCTGGGAACTAACGATAAACTGTTGTTATATATTTTTATTGCATAACCATTCATTAAAAAGATTGTATTTATATATATTTTTAATATCATAGCACTTCATTTGACCTAATGACTACTATTATACGATTTACCTTTCTTAACTTATTTCTAACTTATCGGTCATAGTGTCCCACATTCACGGCCCTTTTTTGCTTCATCTTGTATATCTGGACTGAACCGGCTAGGTTAGATGAGAAGCTACCATACATAAAATCAACAAGGATTCAGAGTTGAATCAAGGCTGGTCGTGATGGTCAACGCGTTATTGGTCCATCATAGGGACAATACCATATTTATCAGTGTCCTGATTGGTGATTTTGCGCCGTGATGTTTGACAGACCATAGAACATTACACATTTTATTTGCCATCAAACAAGAGTCAATATTCTCACTACAAAACCCTGTACAAAAAGGCACTCTAAACAATAGATAATCTGTGGAATTCAAAATTTCAGACTGCTCCCAACTGAAAAGAGAGCACCTGCATCCACTTTTCATCGAGGATCATTCGTTAAGGATAAGCACAAATTTTGTGTTGTTCCTTCAGGGACTAGAAAGAATATAACCCTATGTGTTCCCAATATTAGGCTCCGGTTGAAAACAAAGGTTTGAGAATAATCAAATACTTGTCTAAACAGGCTAAATAATTTGTCAGTGATCACATACATAGAGGACGAATTACTTATAAATCCTCTCCTTAGAGACTGGTGTCCATCTTGGTGCATTAATGCACTGCGCTAAGTTTAACAATATAAACATGACCTATGAATGATCTTCTGACTGCTGCCATTTCTCGATGGCCACTTATTACGAAAGACGTCAAAATGTACGATATAATACAAGCTTATCTCAATAATGTGCTTAATAACTCTCTTACGGGACTGTTGTTCATTACTACAAGTGAGTCATTTTTCAGTTTTAAAAAACAGATACGATGAGCTAAAAGACAATTTAAAAATTTTTGTTGTTGGTATGTACTTTTGGTGGAAGTGGAATAACATTGAACTCTAGCACCATGACGATTTAAGCTAGAACGTTCATCTCTGAACGTTAAATGTTGTTAAGTGATGGTAATAGTCAACAAAGGAGCGGCTCGAAGCACTGATATTCAGGATACTTGAACCTTATTAGCTACATGTAACAACTCTCTTGCTGTTTGATAAAGAGGTCAACACCTTATGACTTTCTTTAAAACAAAAAATATACTTCCAACACTCGTTATGGTTTCCTATTTGATTGATCATGATGAGCAGTTATTAGATCTATGTTGTACCAAGCCTGGTATAAATTAGGACGTAACAAGGCTGTGTAAATTTAAATATGGACAGAGCATCTTCAGTTGGCGAGCTAGTATTTGTCGACCAGTCAGTTGTTGTGGCACACTGCTGTATGGCCGCTATGTTTTCCCCCTACACATTTGGGCGAGGTTTAAGCTTGTCATAAACTATGTCATATGTCGTACACATGAATGGTGAATGAGCATGATAGCTAATTGCAGATAATGAGACAATATTCTCACAGGGAATATTCTGGATCTCATTTGGTGTACATGACAGCACATATTTAGTTAATAATTCGGATCCGTATCATGAAGTAGCCTGGTCTTGGACATCATGAAGAAACTGATTTCTTACCTATGAGTTGAGGATTTGTTCGCAATCATCTGCTTTCTCCACTTTCATATAATGAGTACGCGTATTCTATAAATCAACAGGACTACGCTTATCTCACGCATCGAAATTAATTAAAGTTTCCTAAAACAAAAAGAATTCGTTCAACACCGGATGCTTTAACTATTCACCAGAAATATCTTGGGTACGGAAAGCTTGAGCAATAGCGCTAGACATATTCCTGCCAAGGTAAATAAACGGTCCCTAGAATCGCGTTTTAAAGTAGTTACTGATATTACATTAATTTTTGGAAGATACGACTATCTTCTACAAAGCGGACATAACGGCAGCTATCCGGTGGACAATTACCTAGAAACAACTGAAATGTTTGCACTAAAAAAAGACAACACACCCTAAATCTAATAAGTCTTCTGATTGGACTCTAGATTTTCTGTACATAAACGGACCTTTGGAGTAAAGTGCTTCTCACATATTCTGCGCCTTTTCTCTCGTGTTCAAGCCACCGTGTAGATCTAGACTGTGAGTTTCTATTAAAGCTATGTGACTAAATCTAGCGTTCAATTAGAAGACTTAGCAAATTTAAAACTTTTTTTAAGTTTCCAGACGTCAATAGACAACCAAGTTTTGCGAACACTACGAACTCATGTAAACTAACATACGTTCAACCAACACCAATCACTTCAAATGCAGAATCCCTGCCTTCAACAGAGACACTGAAGGTCGTGGTGGCGAATTTGACCTGGACACAACTCCGCATCCATCTTATGTTACTTTTTTGTCAATTAAAACGGCACACTCAACTCTGCGCACGCCTCACGTATATGGGTTTAGAAATTTCAAATGTGATGACGGATAATTTCACTCCCCAAAATGACTAAAAGCAAAAATGATCATATTTACCACTCCTAGTCTGAAATAAAACGTTATTCAGAGATATGTCCATCGTATCTCAGTTACGAGTGTAAGGCAAATACATGGGTTTTGAGGTATGAAATTAAAAACCCACGGAAATTCATTAAAATGCTTCCTGCACCCAATGTACCAAGAGGATGTTCACATAGCATTTTTGGTGGGTGTGATATAACGTAACTACAATCAACACCATACACGCTTACTCAGACCCCAGCTTTCAAGCATATCCTGACGAATCTCTACGCTTCCGGCCGAATTAAAAAGCGTCTTAGAAGCTACTATTGATGAAACGTCCTAGGCAAACCCTAAGATTTCAACATTTTAAGGAAATCTAGCTTTACCGACTAACAACACACCATCATCACATCCTCCAGTGTGGACTAACGAGGTACCGAAACGAATGGTTTTGAAGAAATTGGTACTGAAAAACGACGTGGAAATCAAGATTGCAAAGCAACTAATAGATTCATTGAAACAAATTAAGCAACAGGGTTCTAATCCAGAAGTGTACGAAATGTTGAAACCTACAGGAACGATTACACCAAGGCTATATGGCCTTCCAAAAATACATAAAAATAGCTCTCCCCTTCGACCTGTTTTAGATATGAATAACTACCAACTCCTAAAATCGACTTTTATCATTTAAAAAGGCTTTCATCCTGACAATATAGTTGTTTTTATCCATGAGAAATACTCCATAACCTTTGTATGGTTTTGTGATTAATAAATTGTCATTAGTCTTAAGTTTTCTTAAAGCTTCCTTGTGTTTTTTCGTCAAAATTCCTTCCAAACTACGTCCATGATTTAAGTATCTAAAGCAACAGTCCACCAGTGTTGATTTAAACCTTTCGACATTATGCTCAAACGGCTGAATTAGTAACTTGATCAAAAGATAAAGATTTCCAAACTGAATTTTGAATACACAAAGGGGTTTGGACTCTCACATGGCTAAGACTTCAATAAACCTTAGTATACACCCTTTTATATATACACCACCATACGAGAATCCAAACCCCCTTTGTGTATTCAAAAACAGTTTGTTCTCACCTTAAACCTATCCTGATAATATTACCCTATTATCCAGAGTGATTAGGTTTCAAATAGTTTTCACATTATTTTTATCATTATTATTACCATCCTTGTCACCTCTTACTCCCATTTCCAGTCTAGATGACCTTTTATTTTTATATATAAATGTTCTTAACAGATTGTTCGGAATGTATTGCGCTAATATATTACATAGTTCTGATAATCTTTGTCTGCTTATTACACTATCGAAATCAGTTTTTACTTGAACATCTAAAAGACTTATTACTGAGATCTCGATCTATTTGTCTATATCATAATTTGTAAAGAGAATTCCAATATATCCCCATTTTGACAGTTGAGATCATGAATCAATTGCAGCTAAACCACCATGGAAAACCTGGAAGTACCGGACGGCCGTTTCGTCCTATTATGGAACTTCTCAGCAGTGCACGTCCACGATCCCGCCTCGCGAGATTCGAACCCAGGACCTATCAATCTCAACTATTAGAATTACTATAATATCCACAAACCCTTTCTGATAACATTCTTATTTAACTACGGCTACTTCTAACTAAACAACAGGGAAAATATTTTATTGAGGACCCTAGATTATTTTTTTACAAAAGATTACATCAATGTAATAATTAAATGCTTATATGAAACAAAACTAAAAACGTACATATGCAGGAAATGTATTTACATCATATAACCAAACAAACTCAATATACTTTGTTTAAACGTATAAAGACACAATGTACTTTACTAAAAAATAGGAGTAATAAAGACGGATAAATAGTTATGGTCTTATTTTAATAAATAATCCTAATGATGGATCAGTAACATGCCATCGTGATGATTCCAAAAAATTGAATACTTCATCTAAATCATCTACATGTCGTGGACGATCACAAGCTGATGATAATACATGTGGTTCTAAATAACAAATTTCGGCAAAGAAAACAAAAATTAAGGAAAATTTACGTTACTAAATAAGAATACCTAAGTATACAATTCAAACAAACATTCTTCTTTGTTAATACCAAAAAATCTAATTAAAAACTGATTTGCTAAAGTTAATGTGATCGACTAGTTCATTAATTAATAGTACTTTTTTCATAAGAAAACGTACTAAATAACTATTACTTGAAGCGTTATTTCATATTTTGTAATAATGGAGTATAATAAGGCCTATAATACTTATGTATATTAAATCAGTCAGTATAAGATGATTTGAACTGCGGTCAAGTGACCATTCTGCAGCAATTCAGAAAACTCTTCCGGTCTCATACATTGTCCGGACATTCCATGTACCTATAAAAATTGTCGCTCTGGTTGTTAGAAGGTGCATCGGCCTCATGACTTCCGAAGGAACTCGGCTTTCATCACGAGACGTCATAATTATTGCTTCAACTCCAATGGCAGAGTTTAAATGGTTTGAATATTTTTTTCTGGTTAGCGTTTTTTTAGCCAGTTGGTTTTTTACGGGATGGGGTCGCTAACCCCATGCCCAACCCTCCTCCTTTACCCGGGCTTGGGACCGGCAGTAGCCCCCGGAGCTACAGGCGGAGTCCAAGTGACTATTACCCATAATATTTAAAATAATAATCTAGTGTTTAAAAGGAACGAATGTCAAGACACAGAAAAAACTGGTTTGAAAGAAATTATTCGTATACAAAGTAATAAATGAAATGAAGAGTTGACAGTAACACTTCATATCAACACTATTAAATCAATTGACAAATTGTACTTCTCTTTTGTTATACACATTATATGATACATATTATACCATCGTAAGTATCTTGTGGTAACACATGGTGTTGCTATTTATGAAATACTTTTGAATCAACCTTTATGTCAACATACAAACAGGAACCATGAATTATAACACAGAGAATAGGGAATATCATGAAATAACACGAGAAAACAGAGAATAATGACATTAAGATTAGTAATAAAAAGACAACAAATGTTTGAATATCCATTGTCTTTTCAAACAAAGGACGTGTTTTGTACTGTTGGAGAACATATCACGACATAACGTAAAGCATTTCCAACTATTGATTATATATATATATTGAGTACAAGATTTGGACATTCATTAAAATTAATACCTTGTAACTGCTATGAATGGTTCTATATTATATAAACTAAGGTTTATAACTGGTCATATTACGTCACAAATCAGGGTTTAAGTCGGAATTTTCTTACATGGCCCACCAGATCAATGGTTATTGACTTTACCGATTGACTCTACATCTGAAGAGTTTTTTGTTTTTTATATTAACTTACTTTTATATAAGTCGAAGGTAGAAGGTATAGTTATCTGTTTTACTGATAGAACAGTTTATAACAATTATAAGGAACAGAAGCATCTTTTGTGATCTTCAAATAAACTTATTAAAGCTTCATGTAAAAAATTTAACCATATTACTATTATGTTTATCGTCTAATTAAACAGACTAAGAGAAGTGAAAGTGTAGAGTAAGGGTCTCATAAAAAAATTTGTAAGCGAGGAGTCACTCAAAACCACAAGCAATGATGTTGATCATTTCCATGGTATCTTATTAGAGTGACAGATTCAGGTCTACACTTTAGAAAGAATTCCACTAAAAGTTGAAATAAGTTCGGTATGATGTTTGGTTGCAGTTCTAAATTGACGGGAATTTCATTTGTTTTACACTGGGATTTGGAGGTTGAACGCAGGAAGTTTAAAATGAAATATGTGGTTTTAGGCTGCCTGTCTTGAATAGTACAATACACAATACACAAATATTTGGCTATGTGAATCAGTTTAAAAAGGGAAGAACTTAAAATAAAGCAGAGCATAAACGTAAATTGTTATAAGAAAAAAGCTAATCGTGGTAGCTTATCAGAATTTTGTAACTATACAGTAAATTCCCTAAATTTATTATTTTAAACTGACGAAGCATGTGTGAAGTGATATTTAAAGGGAGCCCAAACCGAAGGGATACTATTTTTCTTAGGAAACAAACAAGCATTGATTATTCAATCAAAAGTCCTGATAAATTTGACAAAAAAAGAGATGCCACCGAGTACATTGTCATAGTAACTATGATTAAAATAAGTTTATGAGTCATCCGGTATTTCAGGATTATGAAACGCTTGTGTCCTGATGGTACAGAGTGAGGATTTGTCATTAATACGAGCAGCCAGTGCTGAGATAATCTACTTGAAAAATACGGTAACTAGGATCAAATAAAATCTTGTTAGATGAAAACTTGATGTCTATTTATTTTTCAACGATTTAATGAGAAACAGTGATACTTAGAGTTATCGTGCTAAAGAACGAAACATAAATCAAGTGAGGATGATGATAATAATACTGTGAATGAAGTAAGCAAAAAAAGTTCAAAATCACTGACTAGTTGGTAAAATGTGACAGGCGGAGATACTCACCACTATACCCCCAAATGCCCTGGTATGGCCGAGAGTGGGGAGAGCCCACTCTCCCTCTCCAAATGCTCTCACATGGCCAGCGAATATATAGCCTCTGCCACACAAGTCCTACTCACTGCCTTCTCGCATCACGGGTGTTGTTTACGAAAGTGAGAAGACGAAAAGCGAATGTCCGGCGCTTTAACCGAGTTGGTGGACACGGAGGGTCCACCTAGGGGAGTTGGAAAACCCTGATTCCAAACCAATGGTGCACATGGGTTCCAGTATCCTGATGGAACGAATGGCGAATGAACCTGCTGCTGGTCAACGGCTACCATGGGACTGCATCTCCTCACGATGCTCCACTGCCTTGTGGATCAGACCTTTCGTTCAAAGGCTCGGGGTGTGGCCCCCTAAGAAAACCACCTGCTTCAGTTCGGGCACCTGGGCAGTATCACAGCCCTCAAGCAAATCGGATGAGATTTGTATGGCGCATATGTATCTGGTGCTTCCTTGTACCAATATTTATGTGTTTAAATAAATAAATAAAAATAAATGGTAAAATGTGGTCACTGAGAGGATTACAGACACTGGTTCAGACCACACAAAGTGAACCTCTATTGCATTAAAACTAAACTTTAATAGTAAAGTGAGCCCTAAACCATAGTGATTCTTTGCTAGGTTATAGTTTCACACAAAAATAAATTACGAATTTATGGGATGCTGATATTATAATACCTGGGGCATATTCTTGTGAACCGGTGCCTTGCTGAAGTGCTCTAGCATATAAATGTGAGGCAGCAGCATCGACGAATGCATGCTGTTGAACTGTAGCATCACCTACAAGCGTACCACCACCGGCAATCGATGTTATCCCAGAATTAGCTGAGTCGCCATTTGTAGATGATTCACTGGAATAAAACTGAGCTGCATATTGAGAAGCATAGTACTGTTGATAGTATTGTTGATAAGCTTGGTAATATTCTGCTTGAGCTGCAGAATTCCCCGTCACAGCAGCCGCAACTGCAGCAGTGAATGGATCGGGCATACCTAAAAAAAGGGAGCGATTAGTGATGTCATGATTAAAATATATAATTCTTAAAAAAACAGTACGAAATCGAAATTTCACCACACCCAATGAAGAAAATAAACTTTAAAAAGAATAACTACATTTGATTTATTTATATTTTTGAGTGGTTTAACGTTCTAAAAACTTAAATTATTGGTAAGTATTAAGTGTGGAAATCTTACTGTAAAAATTTGTTAGGTAAACATGAAATTATCAGAAATGACTAATTATGTACGTGAAACTACTTGGTAGGATCCTACAACTCAATGCTGGTCATCATTTATCAAATCAACCTAGAAGTTATCAAATAGGATTTTATTTGTTCACAATCAATGAAAATCTCCCAAAATTCTTTATCTTATGTAGGGCATATGTTGTATAAATGGTGACCTCTGGGGTCACGTCCTAGATGTTTTTATTTCTAAACATAATCTACGGGATTGAAGGGTAATACGAGAAATGAAAGTTAGGGCTCCTGAGGTCCTTGTATACATTGTTTTCATTATTAATTACTTATTTAAACATATTAACATTGATACAGCGGGGACCAATATAAATATGCTCCACACAAATCATCTAACTTTGTATGTTGTGGGATACTTCTCAAGCACACAAACCAAAGCAGGTGGTTTTCTTAAGAGACAACACCCCGAGCCTTTGATCTGGAGGTCCAATGCACAAGTCAGTGGAGCAACTTTAAGAGTTGTAGTTCTATGGTAACTGGTGACCAACAATAAGTTCATACGCCATTTGTCCATTTAGGATCGTAGAGCACATATGTAGCATTGGTTTGGAATCAGGGTTTTCCAACTCTACTAAATGGACCATCCGTACTCACTAACCCGGTTAAAGCGCTGGGCATTTGCTTTTCATCCTCTTGATTTTGTAAACATCCCCGTCGCGAGTAGGCAGTAAGTAGAAACTCCATGGCAGTGACTCGATGAGAGTATTTAAAAAGGGAAAGCGAACTCTCCTCACCCTCCGATGCACCAGGGCATTTGGAGGCACGTTGGTAAAAATTAAATATGTGGTACAAAATTTTGAAAAGCTTACAGTGAACTCTCTATATTTCATAGTTGAAAGCATGAGTCAATTGAAGCTAGGTAGACATTAACACCGTTGGATGCCAGCTCAGTTGTCTATCGGTTAAGGGCTCTGGCTCGAGACTGGTAGGTCCTGGGTTCGAATCTCGCGAGAGCGGGTTCGTGGATGCGCACTGCTGAGGAGTCCCATAATAGGACGAAACGGCCGTCCGGTGCTTCCAGGTTTTCGATGGTGGTCTAGCTTCAATTGACTCATGCTTTCAACTATGAAACATACTAAATCTCCACAAAACCCCTTCTGAACTCTCTATATACGTCCTTTGTGCTTAAATCAAAGAAAATGACTCCCCTTGTGTAATTGAAGAGTTATTATTTAGTTCAATTGACTTCTAGTTTTCATACAAAATAATTTGGAGAATCGTTTTTCACTAAAAATGAAATCTTTGTCTACAAAAACATAAGCTAAGGGATGAATAAAACGAAGAGAACATAGGCGAGGCATGAAGCAAACACATGTTAATTGGATTTGAGTATTCTGACTGAGTCGGATTTTGTTCAACGTTTTAGTGAATGTTTAGAAAACTGGTGATGCATGAAGACGTAGATTAGTAAGGGATAAAAACTAATCTGATTACATATAAAGAAGAGTTAATAAACTTTATCGAATTAAAAACACTCATAACTGCTAATGACCAACTGTGTTCGATAAATTTTAATTACTTACCACTTGGAACCACTGAACTCGTCTCAGATGCTGTTGTAGTAACAACCAAACTTCCATCTGCATTATAACGCTTCGGAATAGCAAGACTCACTCGAATCGGTTTATAGCCTAAACCACAATAATTCTGCATTTCAATCAACGCTTTATCCATATCAGATTCAGTGAGGAAACGAACAAAACCGTATCCACGAGATTTGCCATTTGTCATCACAACTATTAATTATAATGATTAATAAGAACACACTTCTATAGTGATAGTTACCTTTAGCTGAACGGCATGTTGGATATTTTTTAAAAGCATTGAATAACGCAAGATCATCAACATCTTCTGTTAGTTCACCAACAAATAACGAACATTCATTACTGAAAAGATTAATATTATTCAATAGATCCATACCTAGAGGTGCTATCTTTCCCGTAACTAGCATGATTAAGTTTAAATCTTCTCGTCTATAAAAAAATTAAACAAAGTAATCAAATAAAGTATGAATATCCTTATCCATAAAAAGGGGGATACAACATGGAGTTAGTTTTAATTACAGACTGACATCAAATCCAGATCAACAGTGAGAACCAGGAAGAACTGAACAGTTGTATCGTCCTATTTCGGGACTTTTTATTGACTTGTACCACATCAAGCTCACAGCTTTTAGGTTTTATCAGGAGTACAATAATTTCAGACCAGCACTGTGTAGGGATACAGTGGTTCACATTTACAACTTAAATAAACTTAAGATACTGTGATTATAACTATAATTTGAAACGTGATATCCATCACACCCGAGAAGGCTGAACTTGGCAAGTAACAAATATATTATCGTAGACCATGGCTTAAACTTAACGCATTCAACGCTAGGTCTAAAGGCTGACAGTTCAAACAGAGTGGAATAGTCGACGAGCACTGCTGAATAGTTTCAGACTGTTAAATGCTACCTGGTTTTTAATGGTTCTTTAACTGATACCAATCTATAATAAAAGCTAGCTTCAAATTCAATAACCCACCATCCTAGTGAAACGCAACAATTCCTCCAATAAGATAACAATTATATTGTGATTTTTAAAAGCGATGTAAATAAATCACTTTAATACTAATTATACTGACTTCAATAAACTTTAATAGTTGTATTTTTCACTGAACGACATCTCATATACTTTATTTGTACATCTATCGATCTCTATTTTATTTTTTTCATTGTACTTACATTTCTTCCTCTATTTCCTCAAACTCCATCATTTCTTTATTCTGGTGCCCGAGAGTACAAGAATATATATGTAGTAAAGATAAAACAAACTTTACAAACCGTATCCTAGAAATTCTTCAAATAATTATTATCTGTCGCTAAAATTAGCCAGAAGAATAGGATGTGACAGTTTTATTAAAAGACGCCATGAAATGAAGGACAAATGTACGATGCAAATGTCCACAGATATATTACAATCAATTGGTAGTAGTTCCAATAATATTGAAACTTAGTGGTTGTTAAGAGCAACTTGAAGTCTAACTCAGCATAATATATGTATTCATCCTTTTTTGGTCTAATAAAATAACACTTTATTATATAAACTTTAAACATCTCATGATACTTCGTTGATCCATTCTGACTGGCCTTTTTAACATAAAATGATAGTGATTTCTAAATAGCTTCAGTCAGTCAGTCAGTCACAACGTAGAACTTCGTACATACGTACATCAGTTCGAGTTGCCATACCACATTAGCACAGAGATGAAGTTGTCAATTCAAATCCCATAGTCGTTGAAGTAGTAAGAGTATAAGCAGTAATCGGAAAGATTAGGGTTTGAAGATGTTATTTAAGGAGTATAATACGGTGAAATAAATTTGGAAAGAGAAAAAGGATAGGGACATGAAGAATACAAAAGGTTGGAATTTGGTAGAACACAAAGAGTGGATGCACCTTCGCCATTACAAACGATTTTGAGCCATGTCACCCAAGGTCTCTAACCATCGGTTGCTATCATCTCGCGAATCCCAACCAGGTAGTCTACACCTACCAACATGGCTCAGTCCAATTGTCAGTGACTTCATGGATTTGTGCCATGTTTTGGTCTGGCCGCCCCTAGCTTTCTTCCAAACTACTCCTATACCATAAAACATTGCACGTCTGGGTAGTCGGTGGTTGGGCATACGTAACACGTGTCCCAGCCATCTCAACTGATGAAGTTTCACTACTTCATCAATCGATTTGCCATCCTTACCTAGTACCCGTTTTCTAACAACTGCATTACTTACACGGTGGTCCCAGGATATACGAGCAATGCCTCGAAGACACCTATGATCGAATACTAGTAGCCTACGAATATCCTCTACTCTTATCGGCCATGTTTCACTGCCATAAAGTAGAACGGAACGAACTGCTGCACAGTAAACCCGTCCTTTGGTTGCTAGACGGATATCTCGCCTACGCCACAAATGACGAGCCTTCTGTATCCGTGATGAGATTTCGTCACACACCAGACCACAAGGGCTGATGAGACTCCCAAGATAAGTGAAGCGGTCGACACGCTCAACTGCTTCACTCCCTATCATTAGTTCAGGTGTCGATGCAACCTAATCCTGAAGTAACATTTTGCACTTCGAGGGAGAGAATCGCATCCCGAACATGCCTGCATAGTTGTTTATGGTGGTCAGAAGACTCTGCATTTTGTCAGCTTTGCTTGAAATAGGGCGATACTGTGCCCGATAATACTTGAGTGAAACAGTCGGTCTATAGGTGAGGTGAATTAAAATGAGCCTTAAGTATAACATTAGCAAAACAATGTACCATATCAGTATGAAGCCTGGAGATAAAAAACGTCTACCCATTCAAATCATCCCAGATAGTGAAGATGAAAAATCAATAGTCTCTCTTTAATCAGATCACCAGGGACATTTGGATGATGAGCAGCAACTAATATGATGACTAGAGCAGTGCTAAAGCTTGGACTATAAATGAATTAATTTTGATCATTCATCAATATCGCATCCTATGATCCTATTAGATGAACGTCATCTACTCATTAGATCACGCAAAAACCGCATTAGAATCCATGGTTGAAATTCCAAAGATGATTGACGACCAGCAGCATATTTGCATGGGAAACTGATAGAAGAGCTGTCTTAGAATACCCTACAGTTGTTTAGCTTCATGAAAGTCAGTATAGAGTCGCTATACCTTATTCCTAAACAATATTGAAGTGGGCAACGACCTCATAAAGTAATATTGAATAGAGATATTTAAGGCGCTAAGTGAAAAATTCAGTCAAGAAACGTACAATTTTGCATGCATTTGGTATATATGATTGATCAGTATGGGGGAAATAATCTATTAACTACTTCCAGTACTCATCAGAATGAAGAATTTCTCGTGTATATAGAGCAGCAAATAGATTTATTGCTAAATATGAGCACAATATTTTCTTCAATCATGTTTAATGAACTAATGATACTTGATGAAAACCAGTGTTATATGCTCAAGAATCTTTTTACTTACATTACAGTACCTTGATTGTGATAAGATAGAGAGGCTTATGAGGAAGGCGTTACGAAACCCAAATATTCAAACGTGAATTACGATAATGATCAGAATAGAGTGTAATTTGATATTTCGACTGTCTAATTATCATGATTCAATTTATAGTAAAATGTTTGCCAACTAAATGCTGACAGTGGTCTACAAAATATCCCAACATAAAGCCTTATTAAATCTAAAACGCTTTGGAAATACGTATACAAAACTTTCATTCAGTTTAAAATTAAGATTAAACGAATGATTCATCCTAATAAAACATACCGGGGCTCCAGGAATGAGCTTGCCATTCAACTTAAGCATTGCGTCTCTCGCAGATGTTGAGTTAGCAAACTCTATGAAACCATAACCAAGAGTTTGTCCAGTCGCTTTGTTTCGGATAACTTTTACACTCACTATATTTTCACCTGATGTCTCAAAGGCTCGTTTGATAAACATTTCATCCATGTAAGGTTCCAGCTGAAAAAGGGAGATGAATAGAAACCGAACAAGACGTACGTCACCCATCCATATTGTATGAGAGAAATTCTGCATATTTTAAGGAAAGTAGGTATCTCCGTTAAATGTGAACAGGTTTGGTCGAAACTTGGAATAAGTTTGCAATTATTGACAGAAGTTTATTCCAATGACTCCAGAACCTGTGGATGGGAATGAGAAAGTAGATAACTTAAAAAACATGGGTAAAAAATGTGGTAATTGTAAGCAATGTAAAGTTTGGAACAACCAGGCAAAGTTCCTAACCAGATTAAAGAGAGAACCTAGTGTAACTAACTAAATAGTGTTTAGGTTTTGAGAACTATTGCTTTAAAAAAAATTGTGCTGACACAAGTAATTCGTAAGAAATTCCAACTATTTCTGATAGTGTGTGTAAACTCGCATGAAAATACAACTATATACTGTGACTTGAACAATTATAAAGTAAAATGAGGTAATCAGTAGGAAAGCTGCAACTTTATCAAGTATGGCACCACATTTAAAAACTAGGTAATGGAGGATAGTGAGACATAACGATGTTGTTAATGATATTAGTTTGATCTTGTTCAGTCCGAGTTAACCTTTGCAACGAAATGACTATGGGCTTATTGTCATATTTTCGAATCCTGTCCATATTAAATGTATACACTGTTTAAGTCACATAGATATAGATATATAACGAAGTTAGTACTCTCACTGACTAGTCTAATTATACAAAACATGGGTAAATAGAGGAAGCGATCGGGAAACGACTGTTGTACACTTAAAATTTATAATCTTAAACCGGGAATATTTAGTTAGCGGATTATAAACCATGAAACTGGAATAAGCTATATGAGAACAGAGTGCATGGTGGTATAAAATATAAGTACGAAGAAACACGCTCAACAATGGATGAATGTTGAAAATAACACAACACAATAATAATTATTATTATCAATAATAATAATAATAAGAGGACAAATTTATTTAGTGTACAGTGATAACTAGTCATGAATACAAATTAAACCCTATTTCACGATACCGCTTCCGGTATAATCGCCATTCCGACTTGAGTATTAAAAATTAAAATACTATTAGTTAGTACTATAGCTGTAATAAAAACTTGTGCTGTCCCAAATACATATTGATGCCATACTTTGAGCTATGAATGGATACATTAAACACAAAACATTGAATACCGAGACCACATTATTCGCCTTTGCGTCAGAACCTGTAAAATTTAAAATTCTCACTCATGAAGTCTTTAAGAGCCTAGGCTATAGTCGTGAGGAGTTTCTACTTGGTATATCTAGTAATCTTCGTGAGGAAAAGAAAATGCCGTAGTCGATGAAATATAATTGAATCATATGATATTCCCATGGCTTACGATGAGTGGAATTGTCAATGACCACAGAGAATAAACCCTAGACACGTAAATTAGATAAGGTGCACCTTGGGCGCTTTACACTAGTGACCTTACCTTTCTTCAGATTTTCAATATCCAATATCTTTATCACGAGCTTGTATAAACTGATTGATTTCTTTGCTCTCGCTTTTTGTTGTTTCAGCACGGTTCCAAGTATTTGGTTATGTCTAGTGGATAGTAGCCTAGCTACTCAACTGCACTATTTCGAGTCACTGTGGCAGCTATTTGTGGATTCGTATATTTTGTTGTTGAGTGCGTACGCTTGTAGTTGTAAATGATTCCCCAAAATCAATAGCTTTGTAAGTGTTCGACATTGGATGCTGACCACACTATTTTTAGTGGACTAGTTTAGCTGAAGGCACTCGGTCAGGCATCCGTACCGGATAACGTTACAGCACAGAGTGGGAAACATCTCCTACGATCATTAGCCAGATTAGATTAGTCATTTCTCGATATATTGATAACCTATCAAATATATCTCCCAACCTCATCTCTTCTGACTTCTGATTTCAACTGGGTGGGTGCGATTCGATCATAGGTGTTACTGGTAAAGAGTTGTCAAACTACAATACTGGTGGTATCTTCAGTGGTGAACCCGATGTGATCTGGTACACCAAACGATAAACTGTGAGTCTGTTTCTTTTTGGAACTTCATAAATCATTGTTTCGCTTTATTTGATTTCTACGTATTGTGATATATTTTTTCGAGTTTTCGAATATATTGTAATTATTTATTTTTCGTTCATTATAATACTTGATTTTTCACTATGACGGAACAGACACTTAAAGTATTTAAGTTAAGGACTATCACCCCACCCTCGATTCAGTTAATGCCTTTTTGGCCGGGCAATATCGAAGCCTGGTTCTGCTACGCAGAAGTTGACTCTTGCGGGCTCGGTATTACGGACTCATGCACACAGTTCCTCGCGGTTGTAAGGCACTAGCGCACAAATTAAACAGGTACGTCACACCTAGTATGTTTACTAGTGATTTTTCGGAACCTTAAGAAACTATTAAACGATCGATTTTGAGACACGGAGATCTAACCGACAGACAAAGGTTAGACCAACTCCTTAATAGCATCGACCTGCAACATGGTTCTATGACAGATATGTTGTTTAGGATGAGAGAGGTGATAGGACAAAGAACTATCGAAGAAGGCCCATTCAAACGACCTTTTTTATCCAAACTCCCGCAACAGGTGCAAGCAGTTCTGATCTCGTTTCAAAACAATACCGTAGATGGACTGGCTGCATCTGCCGACCGCATCTTAGAAATCAAGAAATCTTCTAATGCCGAGTTTTTTTCAGTCAAAGAAAAACCTCAAACGACCCAGAATGACATCATGGAACTATGTCATACACTGATACGCTATGTTTGGTTTCGTAATGACCGTAAACGGTCACAAAACCCGAGAAGAAGCGTTTCACGTGGGCGATCTGTCTCTAGACCACGAGAGACGGATAACCCCGACTGGTGCTGGTATCATAGCCTGTATGGCAAGTCTTCTAGAAATTGAAGGAAACCCTGCAATTACCCGAACCCCAAGTCGACCGACACGAAAAAAAATTCGGGAAACTTCCCAGATGGCACGTGTCAACGGCAACCATAGGCGAACATAGCCGTCATTTATACGTCACGGGTGTGACAACGAAAGTTCGCTATCTCGTCGACACTGGCGCAGAAGTTAGCTTTCTTCGAGCAAATTCTAACGACAGGCTTCACGAGTCTTTTAAGCTTACAGGCAGCAAACGGAAAACCGATTACCAAATATGGAAAAACGTACGTCTACCTTAACGCGGGTTTACGCAAACCCATCCACTGGATTTTCGTGGTCGCAGATGCTTCTATGACAATCATTGGTTTAGACCTGTTACAACACCACAATCTATTCATCAACACACGCAAACGAAGGTTAGTAGTCGCAAACACTAAGTTATCTGTTTGCGTAACTCGTCTTTCTGCTTGCTGATTATCCCCAGTCACAATTAAGCATGCATTAGACCCATTATATCAACCATTACTGGATAGCTACTCTGGGATATATCAACCACAACTGAAATTGCCATGTGTAACCAGCAATGTTACACATCACATCTCGACTACAGGACCACCTGTATTCTCGAAAACACGCCTACTGGCTCCCGAAAAGTTGAGGTTGGCTAAAAACGAATTCGACCACATGATAGACTTAGGAATAATTCGACCGTCAAACAGCCCATGGGCATCTCCCTTGCACATGGTCCCTAAAAGGGATGGCAATAATTGGCGTCCAAATGGTGATTATCGGCGTCTGAATGATAAAACCATTCCCGATCGTTACCCGTTGCCCCACATTCACGATTTGACAGCTACCTTGAAAGGTACAACTGTCTTTTCGAAAATCAACTTGATTAAAGTCTTTAACCAGATTCCTATGGCTACTAACGACATTCCAAAAACCCCCATCATAACTCCTTTCGGCCTCTACGAATTTTTACAAATGCCTTTCCGTCTAAGGAATGCTGCCCAAACCTTCCAAAGGTTCATAGATGACGTTTTCAGAGGTCTGAACTTCGTACATGCGTATGTTAATGACTGCCTGATAGAAAGTCCGGACAGATAACCCCATCTCCAGCATCTGGACATTGTTTTCGAACGACTTCAAGGGCATGGCATTACTGTATGCATTCAGAAATACCAAACCAGAACCAACTCCTTAGACTTCCTCGTTTATGGAACAACACTCCGACTTCCAGGATCCTTCTTCAATGAACATGGATCTAAACTCCTATACGAGTAGGCTTACAAACACAATGAATTCAGGCAAACCTGTTTCCACTCGACCTCCATCGACTGATTTTTTCGTTCAACCTGACTTACGATATAGTACACACATCTTCGTACGTCGAGACTCACATCGACGATCTCTCGAATCAGTATACGAATGACCCTTCGTAGTCCTTCAGCGCGAACCGAAGTACTTTATAGTCGACAAGAACGGAGCTAACGGTAGCATCAGTACCGATTGAATCAAAGCAGTGTATTTAGGAGGAAATTCTGTCCACGTCAATTTTCCTTCGGAACAATCAAACGACACGGCCCCTACACTTGTAGTGCTTAATCCGACAACCAACACGCACGTTGATACTTCATCAGCGTCTGAAAAATAAACTTAAGACAATGCGTTCTGGAAGAAGAGTGAGATTTCTAGAACATCTAAACGACTATTGCACGTAAGACACCAGTTAACCTTTTGCCTTATCTTGATTTTCCTCTCTATTATGTATAATAAAAATATTTTAATACGCTTAAACTCATACATTAATTCCAAAAACAAACAAACAAAATTTCCTTTATTACTATGTTGTACTTCACGGTCCCTTATTGTTAGGAAAGACGACCAGACGCTGCTAAACATAGCAAGCTATCAGAAGAGTCTTTGCCAACGACAAACTCGTTGGGTTTAAACTTCTGGCTGGCCACGTCGTAGGCTCATCACTACCACACTAGGGAGGGATTGATCGGGAACGGTGAATAAATCCCCGAGATCAATAGCTCTGTAAGTGTTCGACATTGGATGCTGATCATATTAGTTTTAATAGACTCACCTAGGTGAAGGCGCCCGGTCATGTATCCGCACCAGATCACGAGTCTGAACGCCGTGTCCAACGCCCCCTGCGATCCCTAGTCAGTTTAGCTCAGTCACTTCCCGATATATTGATAATCTATCAAATATATCTTCCAACCTCCTCGCTTTCGACTTTGGATTTCACTGTGTTGCCAAGACTCAACTATAGGTGTTGCTGGTAAACCATTGTCAAACTACAATGCCTGTGGCATTCTCAACACGAAGAGAATGTGTGGTGGTTGCATGACCTAACGATTCCTTTGTGTTTGTTGACTTCTTGATTTCTGATTGCAGTTACAATACATGCGTTTGTGCTTATCTAGTACTTTTTGATTAAATTGCGTCAATTCTGAGATTCCTAATTTCTACCATAATTCATATATTCTTAATTATCATAGAATGTCAAAAATGATGAAGACTGGAGCAATTTATCGAAATGGTATGGACTGTCCATCCAGGTGTGGTCACTCCATGTAACCTCTTGAATTCTGTTTAGACATGATCGATCCCGTTCTATGGAAAAAATTATCAGATGATTGCAGGTACAAACTAAGCCCCATTGTCGATGACCAGTACTTTTGAAAACCTGAAATGATTGAATGGTTGACACAGTTTTCTAACTGTGCAGCTTGCATTTGGGTTTCTGATCTCTTGCCGTATGTATCAACTACCAAAATATAAGTTTGCCCAAAGATTGAACCAGCAAAGGCATCACTTGGTGACACTGGAGTGTTTGGAATGACATCTGCCATTACAATCCATATTTCTCGTTCAACGGCTATGGAGGGTGTGATCATATCCTCCGGTCCAGAGTGTTGAACTCCAATCAACTGAGAGAGGGTATCAGTTTGACGGGTGGTAGTGATACTTGATATGGAAGTTATAGCTCAGAAGCGCTGTCACCCAGAGCTATAGTGTGTTTGCCGTATAGACAGAAATTCTTTCCTTGGGTTTATGGTCTGTCAGCAGAGAAAATGCGTGGCTGTAGAAGATTTTATGGAATCTTTAAACAGAGAAAATGATTTCAAGGCTAACCTTTTCAATATGGCTTTAGTTCAGCTCAGCTGAACTTCGGTTGCCTACATATATCGGTAATCTAGTATTTTCAGCCACGTTTTAGTTATGGAGATGAAATGAACAGAATTCAGTAGGGTCAAACAATATTCGACTGTATCAAGAGACTAATTTCTTGACAACGTCCAATAAAGCTGGTTGTTGGATTCTTTATTTGGAAATAGAAACAGTAAGTGCGTGTTTGAGTGTCTGTAATGGTACTGAGTGGACAGAGCCACCATCCTGATCACGAAGTTATTTAGGATTGATATTGTAGTGTCGGCTGCTCTGCTAACCCACATAATATATACCAGATTATGGACGGACCAATTTATTCATTCTCCTTTAGTCACGTTTTGACCTTGCTAATTATTCGCTTATCAACCTTGACCGTTTTTATATAAATGTATGTGTGCTCATTTCCTATATTATTCATTGCGTCTGTAACTTATTTTTTCTGGCTATAAGTATCTATAAACGCTTGATTAAATCGAATTGACCCACACGCCTTCTCCGCAGTACGTCATTTTGCTTCACTCTCTTCTCTTTGCTTCGTCCCACTAATGGTCTTTCCAGATCGATGAGTGTACAAAATGTGCGTATCCGACACATCTATTTTTGTATTTCACTTATTTAATTCCATTATTCACCAACGCGAGTTAAGTCAATAGTTTTATACGAGGATTGATGGTATATATTTCAATAACATTCGTGTTATCCAATTGGAGTCAGATAAGGGGCCACTAAAATATCATTGACTTGTTTCCTTCATATATGAAACTCAATTTGCAAGATGAATTGTACCATACTTGATTCAAGTTAGGGGATTTCGATATCCGAAGAATTGCAGGAAGTCCTCTTAGATTCGCCCTTTTTTCTCATGACCCAATACGGTCTTGAAGAAATTCTTTCTGCACTGGTCCTTGAAGTAAATGTAAAGGTGGTGAAGGTGTAAAATGTAAAAAAAACAAAAGTGAGTTCCAAAATATTTGTCGTCACTGGAAAAATGGGCAGGAAAAAACAGCTTCAAATATCAACATAAAAGTGACAACTACTTTGATTTTTGATCTTTAAGAGTGACGACATACCCATGTTCTCGGCGGCCAGCAATTTGACAGAATGTGAACATGATCTTTTCTGGGCTTAAGCTGTCGGCACCAATATTGACTTATGGCAAATTGTTCTCATTTATTGTATTCGGAGGTGTCTCATTAATGCTCGCTTCGATTTACGATGTGATATATTATCTTGTTTATTTCTGATTCGATCTTCGTATTTAATCCCCGTTTCGCTTGCTTCCTACTACCTTATTGTGATTTTGGTTGGAATTCAACTATTACATGAGCATTTGACAGAATCAGCAAAGGATACCCTGTCCTATACCTTGACTTTGAGAGGTTAACTGCGTTAACTCTCAGATTGGTTTTATTAACAATAATGGAACCTAATAAGTACTTCAGTAACAGACAAATAGACTAAATGGTTATACCTTAACTATTCCTCCATGAATATTGTGTGCTCTGCTTTTCGTCCTTCCTTTTTCTTACACCTTTTTCAGCCTCCTGCAGATACTCCACCGAAAACAGATATGGCACAGGTGACTTCGTCCTACACCGTTATTGAAGCTTCAAATATTCTGGAGGGATATAAGTTCGAAACTTCTAAAAGCCCCCAACTTCGCATGTATCTATTCTCGACCATCAGTTGTATGTTGCAACGCTACCTCCATAAAGTGCGCCAAGTGTGATGTTGACATATTCCTTACGAAATCCATTTACATTCATATCTTATGAAATATCAACCCAGCTGAATAATTTTCAACAGTGAAAACTGTAACTTCTTCAACAATTTGATCTTGCCTGTAAACTGGCATGCCTCATGTAACAAACTGTTATTTGAGAATAAATTATTATTATTATTATTACGTAACATCTCTGAGCTCTTATAACTATTGCATCCCACCTCCTGACAGAGAGACGGAATGACTGATAGAGACTGCAGTGACTTACAACAAACAAAGGACACGTGGCAGAAAGCTGAACTGTTGTTGATCACTAGCTTGAAAATCTATGTTGAGTGATTGCGGTTTACTCGATCCGGACGGGGATGGTGTGACCTATCAGGTTAGTCGAGGTTACATTAAGCAGCTTATGTTTAACCTGGATTGTCCTAGTGTTAAACCAGTTGGATTGGATTCTCGAGGTACTGGATACAATAAATACTGTCAGTGGGCAAAAGCATATATTAACATTAACAGAATGCAGAAGTACAAGTCGGAACAACTGTACCATGATCCTGTTCATACCGTGTAGTTTGGTGTGGTGTATTGGTGATCTTTGACCTTTACAAAGAACGGCAAATTGTTATTCAGTTAGTAACCGGTGATCGACTTCCTCAGTAAACTTGGGTCCCCAAGCGGAGAGTCCTTGAATGAGACAAGGGTTCCCAAAAACCCTACTGGTGGTTGCACACACAGGCCCAAGCGTCACCACCAAAGCTGAACATCCTAAGTACCGTGCGGAAATCGATTGGTGACTTGGCCGCACAGTCTACCCCCAAGACTGTCCGCCCGGTTATCACTGAGCCCATGAATACGAAAAGCGCTTCGACATCCGAACAACAAGGTAACAAACCTAGACGCCCTCAAAAATCTGGGAAATCAATTACGGTTCGTGATGACTCTGTCATAATCATGAACCTTATTGACAACCCCGACCTTCCTTTCAGTATGCAGGACAAAAATGATAGAATGCTCTGGGGAGAATTGAACAAGAGGCTTGAACTCCCTAGAATAGAGCCTTTGACGGTCACACAGCTTACTCGGGGGAAGGACCCCAACCACCAAAAACACCTGAGTATGCTTCGTGTTACACTTAAGAATGATTCCGACGTAGAGGACGTCCTGCTAGCGAGTCGCTTACTGAAATCCGATGGGAACGTAAGAATACTGCCCAAGATAACGTATTCTGAACGAATTATCATCCGTAACATCCCTAAGGAATCTCGCGAGGCGTTTTTCCGCTGAAGAAATATCATTGTGCAAGGTGTACTGGAAAATATGGACCCAACTGAAGCAAACTCTGATATTCGGGAATGGAAATTCATTAAGCATTCCTTAAAACTCAAAAACATACTGATCCAACAGGTGATGCGACTGACCAAGAGAGACGGAGACTCTAGGCCCCGGCTATTGAAAATAACCTTCCCCTCCTCCCACATGGCGGCTGCAACTCTGGAAGCATTTCGTGCCAATAGACGTCGGTTTGCAACTGGCATCCATATCCATCCGGATAGGCCACACGACAGCAGGATCAAGCATAAACGCAAGCTGGAGCTGGCAATTCCACTCGTGGACTGTCTTGATCATAAAAATACGTGTAAAGGACAGGGACTACCAACTCGGTAAACATCGTATAGGTAGGCTACCTGTCCACTCACGCAAGGCTCCTACAGACACACAGGAAGAAGCTCACGCGTTCCAAATTGAAAGCATAAACTGCTTATACACGAATGCCGCGAGTTTGCCAAACAAAATGGATGGGCTACGTGAACTTAGCAACGCTAATGATGCTCATCTGATAGGAATATCCGAAACTTGGATAACGTCTCAGTTTACGGACCAGGAGCTAGCAATACCTGAAATGTCTTTATTTGGCAACGACAAGAAAATTGGAATGGGGGGGGCGGGGTAGCATTATACATACGGTCATGCCTGGATCAGCACCAACTTCACAACCAAGAGTTTCTCAATCTTGATGAGTCAGTATGGTGCGCAGTAAGATTGTCTACCACCTTGAGGTGTCTAGCTGGGGTCATCTACAGGAAGCCCACTGCCGACATCGAGTATGACAATCGTTTGCTGGAAGGATTAACCCGCTCTACGCGTCTCGGATTCTCTCAAATCCTGACCCTAGGGGACTTCAACCTCCCTAGAATCAACTTCGCGGAACATACCTACATTGGAGGCGACAATTCTACTGAAGCTCTGTTCTTCAACCTCATCGGTGACCTGGGGTTATTCGAAAATGTGAAGTCGGCAACTCGTTGGAGAAACAGTCAGATGCCGTCGCGCTTAGACTGGGTATTCACAAATGAAAAATTCATAGTCGATGACCCCTCAATCCTGGCTCCCCTGGGGAAAAGCGATCACGCCGTACTATCATTCAGCTTTGTCAGCAAAACGGAGCTAAGATATCCTACTAGCAACAAGCGCTGGAACTTCAAACGGTTGAATGTGTTAGCTTTACAGGACTATCTACAACAGGCGGATTGGGATGTTCACCCTCAACTTGAAGTGGATGCTCATTGGGATTTTTTACTGCACATGATCTTATGTGCTACTGAGCATTCAGCTCCTGAAATGGTCCCAAAAAGCTACAAACAACCTCCAATCATCAAGAACCGCACTCGTCGTTTGCTAAGCCGCAAAAGGCACTGTTGGGCCGAATATAAACGAACTGACAATAACGACGCATACAGGCAATACAAACATATAAGGAGCATATGTTCAAAGGCAATAAGAGAAGACAGGCTTCAATACCAGACCAAGCTTATCGATAAATTTGTCTCCAATCCGAAAAGCTTATTCAGTTATGCAGCTTCTCTTCGACAAGGCAAAACTGGAGTTTCTCAACTGCCAGGTCCTAATGGGCCGACCAATAACGACGGTGATGCCGCTAACCTTTTGTCTGAACAATACTCTCAGACATTCCAGCCGACCCACATCAACTATAATGACGAAAGCTTCACCTGCACCTGTACAGGACTTTCTGAAGTGGACCTGAGTGCTGACCTGGTGCTCCGTAAACTGCAACACCTAAGAAAAGACACTTCTCCCGGTCCGGATATGGTTCATTCTACTATATTGAGGGAAGCAGCTTCAATCCTGGCATCACCACTTAGCGTGATGTTTTCACACTCGCTAAGCCGAGGCAAACTGCCGGAAACTTGGAAGCTGGCCCACATCACACCAATTTTCAAAGGAGGTCGACGCAGTGAACCCTCAAGCTACCGACCAGTGGCTCTTCTCTCCATACCTTCTAAAATTATGAAATCTCTAATATACAATGGTATACAAGAATACTTGTTATCCTTAAAGTTCTTCTCACCTCAACAGCACGGTTTCGGAAAAGGTCATTCTTGTATGACCAACCTGCTGACTGCGGTGGATAGATGGACAACCATCCTTGATCGCAAGGGGAAGGTTGATGTCATTTACCTGGATTTCTCAGAAGCTTTCGATAGGGTCAACCATGTATGTCTTATCAATAAGTTTAGACGATTGGGTATAAAACCCCCTTTGATTGATTGGCTCTCTCCATATTTAGAAAACCGACACCTTAAGGTCAGGGTTAACTTCACTCTCTCTCAGGCTATGGAATGTCCTAGTGGGGTCCCCCAGGGCTCAATACTAGGACCTCTTCTCTTTTTGATTTTCATTAACGATCTTCCTCAACAAGTTTCATCTGACTTATTGCTTTTTGCTGATGATGTGAAACTTTGGAGAGAGATACGTAACCATAAGGATATATTAGTACTTCAGGAGGATCTGACTCGAATTCGAAGTTGGGCAGACGACAACGGACTTACCTTCAACACTTCAAAGTGCAAAGTGGCCCATCTGCAACATGTTGCAGACTATAGTTACAACTTAGGTGTTACCTATTAGTAACACCCAGAACCTGGAGACCCAACTTAGCAGAATAGACTGCAGACACAACTTCTACTCCGTAAGAGTTGTCAAATGCTGGAATTCGCTGCCGACTGAGATAGTCCAAGCGACTTCCCAGGAATCCTTAAAGAGGGAACTTGACTTATTCTTAAAGACTAAGAATAATATATCATTTTGATTTACCAAATTCTTTTTTTCCTCTATTATCGTTAATATACCTAGGTTCTTGCCTGGAGGTATTGGTGATCCACTGCTACTAGACACAGAAGCCCATCAAGCGAAAGCTTCCTCTATTCCGTCCTCAACCATTTGAACCATTTGAATCTATCTGCTGTATGGTTTGGCTAGAACCCAATGAAAGTACAATCATCTATTTCGCCAGAATATGTCGTTCCTACATAATCTCAAATGAATAACAAATAACGCCCCCGTAGATCATTAATCATCCCTTCACATCACGATAGCAACGAAAATTGATTGATTAATTTATATTATCCTCCCTTACAGATGTTCGGTACCAGAAATAGAACCTACAACGGCGAGTTTTTGAAGGATGCGCTTCTGTTTTGTCAAGTTCTTCAATCCCAGTGGATGTAGTTTCAGTGGCGTTAACTTCGCTGGAAAGCCTCATTTACTTGTGGCATCGAGAAAAGTAAATTCCAAAAGCGGTAATCCCATAGTGGAAACCAACAACCAATATTTAGTTTACGAAAGCCCACATCGTAGACTTGTCTTAGGCGCTAAGACATTTTCAGTGCTTTCCAGTTCTGTGATTCTCTCTTTACAACCTTTTCTGTTTTCTAAAATCCATGACCCGAAGGTATTTTGTTTCTCTCTCTTTGTTGCCCTGTTGTTCTCCCTTTCTACTCCGCTCTTGCTACATCTTCTGACTTCCAGTCATGTTACTGAATTATATTATGACAAGGAAAACAAAAAGTTCACTGCTTGTCTAAAAGGAATACTTCTGAATACCAAGAAATTGGAGTTCACTGCTGAAGATGTCAAATACATCCAGCCGACTATTACAATGGCAAGCATTATGGCCAAAGGTGTACCGTTATTTGTTTCAGAAGATCACTTCAAAGATATTGAAGTGTATAAACAATTAGTGCGGTTCAATGAACCATTGAATGTAAAGAAATTCTGAATAAATATTTGGCATCAGTAATTCACCTTTTGGTCTTTTATTAGATTTATTATTTCCCATATGGAATTAACGTTGTCACTTATTAGGCCTCCTGTAATCAATCGTTTTCAGATGCCTTGTGGGTTAATGGGTGTTCAGAATATAAGGACAAGAATACCCAGTTTCTGCAAAATAACCTTCGGTGTCTATCCTGATGTATCATTCACCAGGGAAGTAAACCAAATAAAAAGCATTTGTTAAAGGAATAAACATAGGTACTTCCTGTATAAAAACTGTCGCAAATAATTTTATAACCCTTAGATTAGTTCATCTAGGTCTCCCAATCAGTTTCACCATTGGTCCTGGATGTATTGTTGCTAATCTATTTTTGCGTTTCTAGCTCGACTACCACATTGTGTCCTTATTTTATTTATTTATTTAGACACAAATAATGGTACAAAAGGGCACCTGATATATATGCGCCACACAAATCTCATTTGATTTGTGTGAAGGCTGTGATACTGCCCAGGTGCCCAAACTGAAGCAGGTGGTTTTCTTAGGCAGCCACGCCCGAAACCTTTGACCTAAAGATCTGATCCACAAGGAGTGGAGCATCGTCAGGAGATTCAGTCCTATGGTAACCGGTGTCCAACGATTGATTCATACACCATTTGTTCCCTCAGGATACTGGAGCCAGCCCATGTGCACCATTAGTTTGGAATCATGGTTTTCCAACTCCCCTAGGTGAACTTTCCGTGTGCACCAACCCGGTTAAAGTGCCGGACATTCGCTTTTTGTCCTCTGAATTTCGTAAACAACACCCGTGATGCGAGAAGGCAGTGAGTAGGACTTACCTGTCAGAGGCTTTATTCGCGTGGCCATGTGAGAGCATTTGGAAAAGAGAGCGGACTCTGCCCACTCTCGGCCGTACCAGGGCATTTGGGGACTGGCAGGTTTCCAGCAGTTTTCATAACATGAGTATTCAGTCTTCAGACGATTTATAAGTTGCATTATCACTGCATATAGGCTTCAAGGATAGCTTTCTACCTGCTTTTTTCTATTCTGCATTTATACATAACTCAGACATTTAGCTCAAATGGTTTTCATTTCATGTACATGTGTTAGTATCGGAGATATAGTTTTGTATAAAGTATATATATATATATATATATATATATATATCAAAGGATCACATATTTGTTACCGTGTTAACCGAATATGTCTATTTGCAGTTGCTAAACTTCTATTTTCTCTTAGCGCCCATGTTTGACTATTTGTTCTAATGGAACTGTGTACAACCATGACCACAGGATTATTGTTTCGTCGCCGTCAATTAGTTTCACAGATTTTCACTCGGTTCAGTCATAGTATTTCACTCGGCTCTACAAATCCGAAGAAAAGAGCTCCTGGACATACGGTAAGAAGTCTTCTCTTATTAGACAAATCACTGACAAAAGTTATCAGATAGTCATATTCAGTAGAGTAACTACACTTCTCAACTTGTAAGATCTAGAGAGTTTTTTACTTAGGCTTTAAAGATTTTTTAATTTGTAAATTTCTATTTTCGAAACATGCTGATATTAAAACAGATTTTCAATCTATTTATGCTCAAACGTTTGAAAACCGGGTTAGCTTCAGGAAACAAAGTTATTTTTTGCTTGAAGTAAGATATTCCTTAGCCCGTGATCCCTGTTACAAGGATGGTTCTCCCTCTTTTTACTATGAAGATAATTCATAAATATGAATTGTGGTCCTGTGATTTTCAATTTTATATTTTCATCTACGGGAGTAAGATCAGTTGGCATAAATTTTTTCAGAAATTTTCAACATTAGTGGACTAATATAGGTTTTTTGAAATTTTTGACCAAGTTCAGACTTTTTGAACGCGATCGACAATGAGCTTCACAGCTCCAAGCGTTTGAGAGCATGTTTTACAGTCAGTCAGTCACGATATAGAAGCTGGTTCATGTGTAAATCGGTACAACTTGTCATACCCTATTTTCACAAAGGGATGGAATTATCAGGTCAAATCTCATAATAGGAGGTGTAGTAACGGTATAGTTGGTGACTGAAAAGACTAAGCATCAAAAATACGATTCAACAGAATATAAATCAATTAAGTAAACACAAAAGAGGTTATGAATGATTCAAAAGCTCGGGATTTGGAGGAAGACGAAGAATGGGATCACTTGCGCCATTACAAACGATTTTACAGTAAAAAGCGTTCCTGTTTTTCCTTCACATACAATAACATTTGATACGTTGTTTTACTAATGAGAATTTCCTCTCCTATACTCACAAACTTGCTTTCTGTGGTTCCACACCCAAAGATAGTTTAAAATTAGTGGAGTTAGAAGTACGTAATGTTCTCATAGACACCATCTAAATTATGATCAATCCACATGTAACGTTTTGGTGCTAATCAGCAGTAACTGAAAGTTTTAGACTTTTAGATTTGAAAACTCAAGTGGTTTATGGGATTAATGAAAAACATCGACTAACAAATAACTTCAACACGTAAATTATTTATTATTTATTTAAACACAAATATTGGTACAAGGAAGCACCAGATACATATGCGCCATACAAATCTCATTCGATTTGCTTGAGGGATGTGATACTGCCCAGGTGCCCAAACTGAAGCAGGTGGTTTTCTTAGGGGACCACACTCGGAACCTTTGACCGAAAGATCTGATCCACAAGGCAGTGGAGCATCGTGAGGAGATTCAGTCCCATGGTAGCCGGTGATCAAAGATTGATTCGTACACCATTGGTTCCCTCAGGATACTGGAGCCAGCCCATGTGCACCATTGGTTTGGAATCAGGGTTTTCCAACTCCCCTTGGTGGACTCGCCTTGTCCACCAACCCGGTTAAAGTGCCGGACATTCGCTTTTTGTCCTCTGAATTTCGTAAACAACACCCGTGATGCGAGAAGGCAGTGAGTAGGACTTCCCTGGCAGAGGCTATATATTCGCTGGCCATGTGAGAACATTTCGCGAGGGAGAGCGGACTCTGCCCACTCTCGGCCGTACCAGGGCATTCGGTGTCTAAATAATTAGGATTCTCTTGAGATTGTCACTGAAGTCAGTTTGGCAAACACGGTCTCAAAAACCCACTTGATACTCAATGTAATTTGAGTAACAAAAATTACGGGAAACTTGAAGAAATGCATGTGCAAAAAAATTAAACGATCATAATGTCTTACAGCTTTGAAAAATTTACTTTTAACCTACGCTTACGGTTTTAATTTACGTAGAAAGTAATACTTGACAACATCGACTTAGGATTTTATGGATGCATCTGACTTGAAATTTCATTTTACAAACATGTAACGTTAATAGGTGTTTTCGAATTTGGGATGAATGTGCGTTTTGGTTCTCGTTAAAGATTTTCGGATAAACATGTAGTATGTTTAGATCAAAATGAAATCTCTTTAGGCATACATTCGGGACTCACTGGTTGCATGGTAAATAATTAGGACCATTTTCCGCAGCTTTACGCAAATCAAAATTTAGTATAAGCTTGCACTAATTGTCACCACAGTCATCACCGATCTCCTTCTTAACATCCTTGCCCTCCCAACCAACCTTTGACTTAAATAGATAATATTCTAATCAGTTTTAGATGCATACATGATTACTGGTCTATGCAGAGTACTTGTCTGAATTGTGACCATGCTCTCTGTAATATGTTAATGTTATCTTACATAATTGACAGATTTTTCATTTTAAAGAGATTATCCTAATTGGAGTTAGCTTCATTTAACATGACACTAAATTGGACTATATTTAATGTTAGGTGTTCATGTCACAAAACGTCTAGTTGTCATGGAAATAATGGTTAACACCTTTAGTAACTTCAGAAAATATTTAATATGGTGCTTATCGTTTGCCTTACATCCCTTACCTAAAAGATCCCACAAAGCTTGCATGAAAACCTGAAAGGGTAAAGGTTTTAGTGGGGTGCCCAGATGGGAGTTGCTCCCGTATATGGCGGCTATCAGGATCTATACCATTTCATCTCAATAATTTTGGTTATGCTGGTAGCTACATATTGCCTGGTTGTGGTCAGTGGTATTATCATGCTTAACCGTTGGAGACGAGTGATATGGCCCAGAAATGATGTTGGTCACGCAAATACATTCAGTTTTATTTCCAAAATTAGGATTATTTCATACTTTTCATTATGCGGATTTCTCACTGACACTGCTACTTTTATTACTTTGGTATTTATCCCAGTAATTTCATCTACATGTGATAATGACATCCCGTGACATTTAGGCCGATGCACGTATTTCCCAGGCTGTAAGCTGCTCATTACTGACTGGTTATATTTATAGTGTATTTTTAATATTGTAAACTTTATAGCTCCAACCTTATGCATGCAGTAAACGAGTTGTTGTGAAAGCAGGCAATGGCGGTAATGGATGTATTGCCTTCCGACGTACCTTTTGTAACCCACACAGCGGTCCTAGTGGTGGAGACGGTGGAAATGGTGCTCATGTAATTTTCAAAGGTGAGGAATTAATACATTGCCTTTCTTATTTAAGTCTGTTACCCTTTTCAGGGCTTAAGAAGCCGACCAAATATTCTCCAACCAACTCTGTTGTGGCTCTCCTTTCTAGTTGGTACAAAATAATATTTATTCCTTTTGATGTCTGTTTCTTTTCTTTTGCCTTGAGGATTCTAAGTTAGAGCTTGTTTTGTGATACGGTTTAATGATGTTCGCAATGCGTATCCTATCCACCTACGTCTTCCTATAATTTTCTCCTTAGCTGGAAGTTGGTTTATTCTCTGTCACAACAGGTTATTTCTGATGGTCTCTGGCTGATGGATCCGGAGTATTTTGCGTGAATAGCTGTTTATAAATCCCTGTGCTTTCTTGTTGATGCTTCCAGTAGTTCTTTAAGTTTCATCACCGTACAACAGAGTTGTCTTGACGTTTGTGTGGGAAATTTCGACTTTGGTGCTAGCTGACAAACAGTTTCTTTTGAGTCCCAGATATTCTTCGATTGCTTTTCCTTTCTAGTGTTGCATTGTCGCAGAAAATAAGTTTTACAAACCGAAAATGTACCGAAGAGAAAAGCAAATGATCGATTAAGGCGTTGGGATTCACTATCTATAAATTTGGCAGACTGTTAACTAATTAAAAGTTGGACCATCCAATGCATATAAACGTACCTGTATATTATGAATGGAATGTGGTCACTAGGAAGTTGGAAGATAAGACAAATATTGGCAAACTAATTACTCGGTTACTCCCAGAGTTGGATGTAGGGGATTAAGTAAAAACAATCAATTGAATGAGGTTATCAGCCTCTTCAGATAATATGTGTTAACTTCTAATGCAATTAGAAGTTCAGGTTAACACATGCCCCCAAATGCCCTGGTACGGCCGAGAGTGGGCAGAGTCCGCTCTCTTTTCCAAATGCTCTCACATGGCCACGCGAATAAAGCCTCTGACAGGGAAGTCCTACTCACTGCCTTCTCGCACCACGGGTGTTGTTTACGAAATTCAGAGGACAAAAAGCGAATGTCCGGCACTTTAACCGGGTTGGTGCACACGGAAAGTTCACCTAGGGGAGTTGGAAAACCATGATTCCAAACTAATGGTGCACATGGGCTGGCTCCAGTATCCTGAGGGAACAAATGGTGTATGAATCAATCGTTGGACACCGGTTACCATAGGACTGAATCTCCTGACGATGCTCCACTCCTTGTGGATCAGATCTTTAGGTCAAAGGTTTCGGGCGTGGCTGCCTAAGAAAACCACCTGCTTCAGTTTGGGCACCTGGGCAGTATCACAGTCTTCACACAAATCAAATGAGATTTGTGTGGCGCATATATATCAGGTGCCCTTTTGTACCAATATTTATGTGTTTAAATAATAATAATAAGAACTAATTAGTATTAAATCATCAAATAAAATAACCTGAGTTTATCATTTCATGCTATATGAGTTGCATGGCTTTACTAGGCGAGATTACATCACCGTACTGAATGTAGGGTTTTGTATTTTCTTTCTTAAAATGAGCTTCGTTACAGTTTACATCCAAATACTTCTCACCCATTTAGATGACATAATTTTATTTATCCTAGCATTTTCGTTGGCATAACACTGGAGAAATAATCAATTTGAACAGGTTTCCTTAAATAACCAACACCCTTTAAATCTCCTTAGGTTAATTAACATAGTCTTCTACCAGGTTGGAGGAAGTTTTGAATTACAGTTTATGCTAGTAGTGTCATAAGATACGAAGGGTTAGTAATGGTGTTAATAAGTGATTATTATCACATTTTATGCATAGCATTATTATGGTCTGATCACTCAATACATTGAAAAAATGCTCAATTTTTCGTTTATTTTGACATCTTACTTTTATTTGTTACTATGTGCTCATGACACGAATGTCATAAGTAAAAACTTGATAACTTATGTGACCATTATTTTGTTTGAATGTTAGCAATAACAATAGTCCTTGTTGTACTGAAATACTGTATACTGAGAACTTCGTATTATAGTAAACATTATTATTATTGTTATTATTATTATTATTAAGGTTCAAATAACTAACATTCGATTGTACTCAGAATCGATCACATTGGTGTAGGTGTATACACTCTTTATCTTCCCTTAAACCTTAAGATTAAAATTGCTTCATAACGTTCTTCCCTCCTATACTATATCATTATATACAACCTATCTTTTATATATTACCACCACTAAGTTAACTATTTCTATGAATCCAGTGTTCATCTTGTTGTGCTAACGAGGTGTGGCAACTTGGACCGATGCATAAATGTGCCTGGTCCTACGTTGTAGCTGACTGACTGACTGGGATTTTTTTCCAATTTATCATCCATTCCTCATTAGAATGAATAGTGAGGTGAACCTCTGTGTGTGTGTGTGTGTGTTCATATATGTACGCGTTTAACATCTAATAAATCAATATACGAAGTCATGCAGATTATTTTAGGCAAATGATTCCGTATTATTTATAATTATCTCCATCATATTCATACAAGTCGATTCTTATTTGAATATTATTTTTTTTAGCTGATAAAAATGTATCTGATTTATCAAATATACCCACAATTATACAAGGTGATGATGGTGTGAATGGTTCAATTGATGATTGTCATGGAGCAAATGCTGATCATTTATATCTACAGGTAAATATGTAGGCGTATCAATCCACTTTTTAATGACATTGATCTGTTATTATGAATGTGAAAATAATTATTCCTTCCAATAAATCCGAGTTGTGTATAACGAGAATTTAAAGTTAACTAGGAGTATATGATGTTTATTTTTAGCAAAATATATTGGTAACAATAGTGTGATCACATATCAACTTGTTGAGATATTTACTGATGTACTCCCTTTAAAAGGTTCGATTGTCATCTGCTAGCTCAAAAATCACTATACCTACTACAGTGTAACAAACTGTGATATCGTGTGAGTGCGTGTCGTGCCCTGTTGATATATGAATGTGCTGATTCCCGCCAATGAGAGAAGAGCGTCACCACTCCTTATTCTTAAAGTGTAACTCGAAGCCAAGTACAAGGATCCGCACCTGATAAATGAGCTAAATTAATGAAATTTTTTTAAAAAAAAGGATGAATTCCATCTTTTTAAAAGCTATCAATTGTACATCCAGGTGACGAGTCCCAAATAGGACGAAACGTGCGTCCTGGATTCCACTGCTAGTCACTATCCATCTCTGCTTACCATGCTTGTGAATTAAGGCTATATCGAGGCAATACGCACAGTATGCACATATGCCAATTAGAGACTGACTAGTTGTAGTCCTAACACATCGATGGGAAGATTCAAACAAACAATACTAAATGAATATCAATTGTACTATTTTAAAAATGTATAAAACTGATTTATTTATTTAAACACATAAATATTGGTACAAAGAGGGACCAGATATATACGCGCCACACAAATCTAATTTGATTTGTGTGAGGGCTGTCATACTGTTCAGGTGCCCAAACTGAAGCAGGACTCATTAGGTGGGTGTACCAGCATCCCAGAGTTAATGTTCACTCCGGGACTTTCAGTATAAAACTGAACAACTGCACTATCCTCCTTTTCCACAATACCTTTCTCCTCTAGAGAAATATACAGTTAAACAATTTGCCTGTGTAGGTAAATTTTCACTACAACTAACTATTTCGTGAAATGTATTGTCTTTTTCAACTATTTCTTATAGTTTCAATGTTTTTCTTATTATCTGTGTTCATTCATCAGGTTCCGATAGGTACACAGATTTTTTCTATTCATAAAAATTCTGTTGAAAGTCCAAATCAAATGTCAAATGATACTACTACTACTACTAATAATAATAATAATAATAATAATAATCAATCTATTAACTTAGTTAAAACGTTAAACGCAGACGGTGATATATTTCTAGCTGCACGTGGTGGTGCCGGTGGTAAAGGCAATACATTTATGACACATGCAACATTAGCAACAAATTCATTAAAGTTACCTAGTCGTAAAAATGCTCCATTACGTGTTGCTGAATATGGTGGTAAAGGTCAATTGTGTGAATTCATTTTACGAATGTCAAAACTAGCCGATTTAGGTTTTGTAGGATGTCCTAATGCAGGAAAATCTACATTATTAAGAAGTTTAACAAGAGCTAGACCCAAAGTTGCACCATATCCATTTACTACACTACGACCACATATTGGAATGTTACATTTTCCAGAAGATTATAATCTCACTTCAACTGATTCAGTAGATAATGATCATAATCCCGATATATCAAGTCGAACTCATTCTATCGCTAGTAAGTTATACATATTTATTTATTTTATGTGATTTATTGAATTTTCTACTATCGTTTTTTGTTTCCAACAGTGTTTTTAATGTGACTAGAATTCATAAGAACAAACCAGTTAGAATTGAGATGACTCTAAGATGAATATGTTTCAATCCATTTGTATTGGTTGTTTGAATCTTCCCTATGATATTCGAGTCCCGCAGTGAACATTAACTCTGGGATTGAGATGGTGGAGATTTGTAGCTCAGGTGGGTGATTTTGATGTGGGTTTGTTATCTGAGCTGGATGGTTTGGTCGTGGAGCTTTCATCGTCCTTCTGAACGACATCATCAGCACAAACTTCGGGTAGAAGTGAAGTGTTTGAATTTCTCCACATGCGATTCACAGCTTGTCCTGTGCACCTCGATGTTGATTGGCTCTTATTGACCTCAAATCTGTCGTTGTTTATTTCTTTGTTTTGGTCGTATCTCCTATTGGTTTGATTTTTGTTCCTATGTTTCTGCATAATTTTCTTGATTGGTTGATAAATTGGATTGATTTCAATGTGCTTGTTTATTGCTGATTGACCTGAGTGCCAAGCTTCGAAAAATTCTGTGGTGTTTTTGGAATTGCCTCTGTCCAAAATCTCCACATTTTTCCAGTCGAATGTATGTCCGTAGTTGTCCACGTGTATTGATATGAGTGAAGAAATGTCGTGGCGTTTGACTGCTAATTGATGTTCATGTAGGCGAAGATAAAGGGGACGTCCGCTTTGTCCGATGTAGTGTTTGTCGCAGTTGGCACAATTTATTTTGTAGATGATGTTTGTTTTGTCTTCTTTTGTCATTTCATCCTTTGGTTTGCATAAGATTGAGTGGAGGGATTTTGTTGGTTTGTGGGCAACACCTATTCCGAAGGTTTTCAGCAGCCTCGTTGTCGTTTCCGATATGCCTTTTATGTATGGTAGGGTGATCCTTTTGTTGATTTTTATACTTGATTTCGTTCCTGATGATGTGTGCGACTGGTATTTTTTGATGAAATTGATTGGATAGCCGTTCTTTTGAAGGATGGTTTTCAGGTGTTTTTCTTCCTTTTTTCGTGCTGTGGTTGTGTTGCAGTGTGTCATCGCCCTCTTGAACAAAGTTTGTACACAGTTGATTTTGTGAGTTCTTGGGTTGTTGCTATTGTAGTTGAGAATTTGATCGGTGTGGGTCGGCTTCCTGTGCACTTGAGTCTCCAGTTTTCCTGTGTCAGTTCTGGTGATTAATATGTCTAAGAATGGTAGCTTGTTGTTCGACTCTTGTTCCATGGCGAACTTGATGTCGCTGAAGACGTTATTGATCTGCCTGTGGTTGTTTTCTAGTTCATCCTTTTCGACGATGACGAATGTGTCGTCAACATAACGAATCAAAATTTTTGGTTTGATCACTGGTAGAACCGTGGTTTCTAGTCTTTGCATTACTGCTTCTGCGATAAGTCCTGATATTGGTGATCCCATTGGCGTCCCTTTTGTTTGTTCGTAGATTTTGTTGTTGAATTGGAAATATGTTGTTAGACATAAATCTATCAGTTCAAGTAGGCTTTGACTTTGAAGCTTCGTGTATTTTGCGAGGTTTTCGTCGTTGGTTAGAAGCAAGGACAGAGTTTCTTTTGCTAAGTTTGGTTCAATTGAAGTGAAGAGTGCCGTTACGTCGAAGGATATCATTAGCTCGTCGTCGTTGATTTGAATGTTCTTAATCTGATCAATAAATTGTGTGGCTGATTTAAGGGAGTGGTTCGACGAATCCACTAAATGTTTCAGTATTCCTGAGATTTCTCTTGATAAATTGTACGTTGGTGTTCCTGGTAGTGCTACAATTGGACGTAGTGGGATGTTTGGTTTGTGTATCTTTGGTCTGCCGTAGAACCGAGGGAGTACTGGTCCATTGGATTTCATTCTCCATTGATCTCTAGATTACAGCTGACGCCACCACAACCAGCCTAGATCAATTACGGTCTTAAACGTTAGTGGGAAGAATTAAACAAACAATACAAAAATGAATCAAACTTCACCCTATTGCACAAACTACCGGTTATATGGACTCAGTAGCTGAGTAGATAACGTGATGGCATTTGAA
Organism: Schistosoma mansoni; assembly: GCF_000237925.1. Taxonomy (NCBI): domain Eukaryota; kingdom Metazoa; phylum Platyhelminthes; class Trematoda; order Strigeidida; family Schistosomatidae; genus Schistosoma; species Schistosoma mansoni. The sequence goes on along the minus strand of NC_031502.1, from coordinate 1,232,208 downwards.
GCGGACGGTACAGGGTTCGAGGCAATAAAGAGTGTAATTCGAAAAGGAGAGGCGAATTCACAGAGCAAAAGATATGAAATTATTTTAAAACTTATTTTTTTAATAAAAAGTGGGTGCATCTGCGTTGTTATGGCCATTTCTGATTCACATCCAACTTCACAAACCATTTATTATGTTAGTTAAACGAACCTTAACCACGTTGTTCCATATCTACCAAAACGGCTCAAACCAGAAGTCTGTAACTTAATGGGCTTACGCTACTCTTTTTAGGGTGCACATAGTTTTTTTCAACCTGATTTTATGCCAGACAACATTGGCTGAACTGTTGAATTACTAGGGTTGATAGTGATCTGTTGTTTTATTTTGGTTTACAAATATTACCAAACAATGTGCACTAACGACCATACACGAAATCGAACCCAGGACGTTTAGGTCTCATAGCGGAAACGATACCACTTGATTGTGCGAGTCAGCATTCAACACCCAGTTGTTTCAATTTCAATGTAGCTTTACATTAATCCAAAGACCACAGCTAGTTAACTGGACTTCAGGAAACACATCTTACAATTATCCCTTAGTAAAGCATAATATCTTTTTCATTTAGCTAGTTCTAGAGAGATTTTCCCTGTGTATTATAAATTGGATTTTCATTTTTTATCGATAGGCCAGTTCTAATTAATATTCTGCTTTATTTATTTGATTCTTACAATTAATGATGTTACTAATATGTTGATTTGCTAATTTTAATTTTCAGTTGCTGATCTTCCAGGTCTTGTTCATGGTGCAGCTGAATATAATAAAGGTTTAGGAATTGAATTTTTAAGTTTAATCGCTGATTGTTCCATACTAGTTTATGTCATTGATTATGGAACATTATGGTGTAATTATGGTGTAAATCAGTTAGATGAAATTGAAAATGAACTCACTGATCAATTATCTATGCTTTATTATGAAGTGACAACTTATGATAGAAATCTTTCCAATCAAGATAAATGTATTATACTAGGTAGTAAATTAGATTTAATTTTTCCAAATAAAATAGATTTAAATGAATCAAATGTTAATAATACAGAGGAAAATGTTCAACTTTTTAAAAAATTACACCATATATTGTATAAAGCTGCTTGTTCGGTTACTATCATTAAGGATACACCAGAAAGTATAGATCAAGTAATGCTTGTTTCAGCTAAACGGGGTGATAATATTCTTCATTTGGCATGTAAACTTTGGAATTGTGTACAGAATTTAAAAGATAAAAAGAATTAATTTTGTTCTCTGTATAGTTGTACATTCTTACAAACATATTTTTTGTATGAAATGCTTATTCGATCTTTCCTATGCAAATACTATTGTATAAAAATGACTATGAATCTTAATTAAAAGGGATTTATACTCAACTTTTGTATTTTATTAACTATTAATAATTAAAACTACACTGGAGTGCTCTCACTATCTAAATTCTGAGGATCGTGGATTCATTCACGTTATACCGAGGTCTGACCGAATTATACTGAAGCACTTAGTAAGTCTAAAATCACTGAGTTGTTTATCCAACGTATTCGAGATCAGCGATCATTAGTACACAAGATTATCAACTTAACCTAGCTCTTAGCAGTTTGTCCACGTAGTGACTAATTCCTCTCTATTTGACTCTAATAAATGTCCCGTTAACTGAGTATTGCAAGTAGACCAATTCTCCTAGTAGTGCTGTGAATTCACTCGAGAATATTCAAAAGCCAGAACACCAGCTGCAGGGATATTATATTATTAATAAATGGTAAAATCCGTAAGCACACAGGGAAAAATGTGTATGTGTGTGTTAAAAAATCCACATATATTTATGAGTGTTAATCGATTGTAGGTAAATTACTGATTGTCTGTGTTTACAATCAATGAAATGATAGACATACGGAATTGTGCTCAATCAGACACACAATTTTACATGACAGGTCGAATATCTAAGCTGCAACAAGTAGACAAATAATTAAGGATTACTCATTAGGCTTATTGTATTCACATATAACTCTCTTCCTCCAAAAATGGTTCTCGAACTTTCAGAACCCGCTTATTACACTTCACTGATGTGACAAAGATCTCTTAACCCGCTCGATGGTGGCGTATCAGTTGATGTGCTTTAGATGTATAGCTTACGAGCAGCTGATGTGGGACCTACCAGCACTCTTAGTAGAGGGATCATTCAATTAGAAGAACGTTATGGTATGGACTCAAGTACCAATTAGAGACATTAACTTATCCACATACCACTTTATGCCTATTGGGATGAAGAATAAGCGCCCACAGACCTGAAAGAAGGACTTCTGATCAAAATACCAAGGAAAGACGATCTCAGCAGGTGTGAGAATTACAGAGGCATCGGTCTCCTTTCAATACCAGGAAAAGTCTTCAACAGCGTATTGTTAAACAGAATGAAGGACTCCATAGACGCCCAACTTCGAGAACAACAGGCTGGATTCCGTAAGGATCGATCGTGTACAGACCAAGTCGCAACTCTACTGATCATTGTGGAACAATCAATTGGATGGAATTTATCACTCTACATCAACTTCATTGACTACGATTGAGCATTTGATTGCGTGGACAGGACAACACTATGGAGGCTTCTTCGACACTACGGTGTACCTGAGAAGATAGTCAATATCATACGGAATTCCTATGATGGATTAGACTGCAAGATCGTGCGTGGAGGACAGCTCATTGAATCGTTCGAAGTAACTGTGCTAACGAGGTATGTCAACTTGGACCGATACATATATGTGCCTGGTCTAACGTTGTAGCTGACTGACGTTCGAAGTAAAGACCGGTGTCAGGCGAGCTCGCTTACCCTCACCCTTTCTCTTTCTCCTGGTGATCGACTGGATTATGAAGATGTCAACATCGGGAGTGAAGCACGGGATACAGTGGACAGCTAGGATGCAGCTGGGTGGTTTAGACTTCTTAGATAATCTGGCTCATATATCGCACACACAACAACAAATGCAGGAGAAGACGACCAGTATAGCAGCCGTAGGTCTCAACATACACAAAGGGAAAATCAAGATTCTCTGACACAACACAACATGCACCAATCGAATCACACTTGACGGAGAAGCTTTGGAGGGTGTAAAAATCTTTACACATCTGGACAGCATCATTGATGAACACGGTGGATCTGATGCAGATGTAAAGGCGCGGATAGGCAAAGCAAGAGCAGAAGAGCTTCAATTGAAGAACATCTGGAACTCAAAACAATTGTCAACCAACACGAAGATCAGAATTTTAAATACGAATGTCGAAACAGTTCTACTGTATGGGGCAGAAACCTGGAGAACTACGAAAGCCATCATCCAGAAGATACAGGAGTTTATTAACAGTTGTCTACGCAAAGTACTTCAGACCTGTTGGCCAGACACTATCACTAACAACCTACTGTGGGAGAGAACAAACCAGATTCCGGTGGAGGAAGAAATCAGGGAATGGATAGGACACACATTGAGGGAATCACCCAACTGCGTCACAAGACAAGCCCTCACACAGAATCCTGAAGGCCAAAGGAGAAGAGGAAATCCAAAGAACACATTACGCTGAAAAATCGACACAGATGTGAGAAGAATGAATATTAATTAGATAGAACTAGAAATGATGACCCAGGACAGAGTGGGTTGGAAAATGCCTATGCTCCATTGAGGGTAACAAGTTTAATGGTTTAAATTATGTTTTTCTGCTTAGCGTTTTTTTAGCAAGCTAGCCTTCCTACGGGATGGGGTCGCTAACCCTATGTCCAACCCTTCTCCTTTACCCGGGCTTGGGACCGATAGTAACTCTAGAAGAGCTACAGGTGGAGTTATTGAGGGTAACAGGCGTAAGTAAAAGTTACTTCATGCTTATCTTCGTAAGCGAACGGAGGTTAAAAGCTGGACGTTACGTCTCGTCTGGTTCTAGCCTGTGTACGGTTGTGAGCAAGCATACGGTTCACCCACACCTCTAATCAATACTGTGTATGTGTTCATAACTAAGCTAAGATCATAATATGTAGTCACAAATGTTGCATATCACAATACGACCCGCTTTTTCGGAGCCACACCGGCTCGCTTCCGACTAGCAGGGGGTACCAAGTAACTAATTTAGTTATTTGCTCCAGTTGTGGGTTGACTTGACGCTCAAGTAGCTCGGGAATCTCACTGAGTACGTTCACGAAATAACAAGAGTATCAATACGTTCCTCCCGAAATGAAGTGTGGTACATGCACCCCAACATTTTACAAACATTCTGATATAAGGTTTTGACTTCGTGCATATAAATATCAGTGAGCATGTATACAAGTAGAAAGGCTGCAAACCCACGGTATATGGACCTATCGGTTGATGAGGTTCTATAAGAGCGGGTGTATACGAGGCACACTTACTCCTTTTACCTCTTTTGGAGGAGCGTAGGCCGCTTACCAATATTCTCCATCCAACTCTGTCCAGTTGCTACCCACCCTTTTGTTGTCTGCTTCCAACTCACAATGCACTATGGCCTTTAGCTTTTTCATTTCTCTTCAGGGTTCAAATCTAGCGTTTGCCTAATGATGCAGTTTGGCGATTTCTCCAATGTGTGTCTCATCCACATTCAGTGTCTTTTCCTAATTTCCTTTTCAACTGGAAACGGGTTTATCCTTTCCCACAGTAGTCTTTTGCTGATGTTACCCGGTAAACGGACATTGAGTATCTTGCGTAGACACACTAGTTGAGTTACATACATTAGGTGGCAGCATCACAGGTTTGTTCGAGCGGTCCGTGATATAATTGTTATTAAGTAATTGACTAAGTTATCTGGCACACCTGTATAAAAACACACATATCCATTGTTTCAAACTTCGTCTACTTTATAAATTCACCTTATTTTTATACTTGTTATTCTGAAGAGAGATCTGCATCATATTGGAACTACAAAGAGTAACAGGGAAATTCGCACATAAACTAGAGCGTATAGTTAAACCTACTCAAGAATGTAACAATATAATCTCGTTTTGCAAGTGGATGTTCGCTTTTAAAATTCGTTAAGAAACCAAAGTGACAAATTGAATGAAGAAATTGAAAGTCTAGTCACTGATTCTAGGGATCGCATACGCGGTGCGAGGGCCTATATTCCACGATGAACGTGCTTATTGTTAGCTACTGAAACCGCCTTCTATAACTTCTGCTTTGTGCTTAACGAGTTTGGAAAGGAGAACAAAATATATCATATCTACTACAACGCCTTTGGGTTCAGTATAACAATTGAGTAGCTTCCTAATCGACGGCATTGTTATGAAGCCCAACTTCTAGTGCCCATCGCTTTACAGTCGTAACAGCTAATGTTGGTTGGCCAGGAGTTTGTCGATTCCTAGGTGACTTCAGGATATATAGCTACTGCACCATAATATGGATATGAGTATTGAGTCAATCAAATGGTCATTCAATAAGATTACAAGTATGCCTCTGACCCGAAGATGCATACTCAATTCTGACTATTCTTATTGTTTTTTTCATTTTGTTTCGATTATTCCTGGTCAGCAGGCAGTCCCTGTATCTGCGGTTGCAAAACAAGTTAGAAAGATGGCAGTGATTTAGTACTTGTTGTGATTATCACTGCTTTTTTGTACTTGTTGCATCAAAATCCATTCTTGATCTGCTCTAACTCGAAGTATTTCTGTTAAGGTTTGTAATTTCGTCAGACCTTTTCTTGTGGTACCTTTTTACTGACTCCGACACTTGTGGTAACATTGTGTTTTAAACCTTCTTAACCTGATTACAATGGTTGGTAGTACTAATGTATGTAGACAGCCAAACTGTTTATTCCCTGTGGAGGATGGAGTGCAATATGATGAGTGTAAAAAGTGGTTCCATGAGATGTGTACCCGTTTAAGTCCCACCGCATCCAAAAGGTGATTGAAGCCTAACTCGCACAGGCTTAGCATGTTTTGCTGTACAAATAAGCGTTGCTGATCCAGGAGGCTATGAACCTGTTAGCTTTGGCCTGTAAAAAGAAAGATGGTGGTTGCACTGGTAGCACAAGTTCTAACAGTGAAGAATGTGTCAATGTAGCACATGCTATTACGGTTAGTGTTAAAAACCTGACTGCGGCTGACGGAAAAGTAAAATATCCGTTAAAACTAACGAGGAGTGAAGTGCCATTTGATATTAACCTGGATAATCATATTTCTTCAGTAGAAATTGAAGACCAGGATAAAACTGTCACCGTTCTCAATAGTCCCGGTTTGGCTGTCCTGAGTGATGAAAAATGGATGGCGGTACGGACAAAAAGAAGTGAAAGGAAAAAAGCTACAAGCGGCACCCATTTGGTTGGCAAATCATTGCTGAACTCACATTCTGAATCACAAAACACACTACCAAAGTTTGATAGTAAGACAAAACTTCACCGTGGTGCGGCTAAGAAGAATCTAATCTCGTCGAATATTATTGTGAGTAATTTGAAAGAGCAAAACGATCTTGATTCCAAAGTTAAACACACGCATGATTTGAAAAGGCTCAGAGAATTTATCCGTAGCATCTTACCAGATAACTGTGAAGGAGTGCAGGTCAGACATTGGTTAGAATAGGTAAGAAGACCGACAACAGTGTTAAATCCCGGCCATATAGACTACTTGGAGTAATCCTAGGGTCGTAAAAGTAATATGATCTTCTGTGTTAAGTAGCTCTTGCAGTCACGACAGTACCGACATTCGAGTAAGACATGATGTTTATAGTGGACAGAATAAAAAGAAAGTCAGCACTAGCTGAACTAGAATCCCGGAGACAAAACGATGAGGAGAATCTCTACTTAGTGGGTTTTCGAATGGTCAGGCCTTGAGAGTGAATATTACCAAGGCCTGTGTGGATAGGCTGCTCTCCCTAGGAGTTTCGTATGCAAATGCTCATAGCCTAAGAAATAAATTTTATGAACTAGGAGCATTAGTGGAAAAATTAAGACCACTTATTGTAGTTGTGACGGAAACTTGGTTAGTCCACGACTTTGACATTACTCCAGAATTATCCGGATACCACTACCTAGGAAGTGATAGACATAGATGTATGAGAGGATGTTATGTCCTTTTATACATGACTAATGATATAAATATCCCCTCCTCTGTTTGAGATTCCCGTGATAGTGGAACTTGTGAAGTCACTGGCTGTGAGTTGACTTCCGGATGTTGTATATTTATACTCGGTGTCATTTATCGCAGCTCAGTTTGTTTAGCCGATAACTTCATCTTAGAGCACATTCAACTATAAAGTGCGAATAACAGATGCTTGATATTAGGAGACTTTAATGTACCCGATATTGGTTGGACTGAGATGGCCACGGTAGGATCTATAAACTCCTTTGATATAGGTTCCTGATAACGGTATTGGAGCATGCATTAGTACAGCATGGATCCAAGTCCACACGTTTTGGTGCGAACCAAGGTTCTTCTTTGGTAGACTTAGTAATCACTTACGTGGTTGCGGACATTGTCAGCCTAAATGTCTTTCCACCGTTAGCGAATAACGATCACGATGTTTGTAATTCACGTCTGGAGCTAGTGACATGATATACGATCAGGTTAAGTTTCACCCAAATGTATAGAGAGCTAAGATATCAGCCACTTAGATATGTGCTGACAAGACAGATTTATCAGTATATACTAGTTCATCAGTTGGAGAAGCATGGTATATATTTAAAAGAAAGTTTAGTTCCCCCTTCATACCATATCTGGTATCATGTAGACCGGATAACAACCCATCATGGATAACTTAACAGGTCAAAACCTTTTTAGACGTAGGAAAAAGCGTTGGAATATGTTCATCTCCACTGGCGTAGAACAGTACAGATCCATTCATTGTAAGATTAGGAACGCCTGTAAGGTGTATATAAGTAAGACTAGGCGGTCATATGAAAAACAGTTGGTTAGGGATTGTAAAAATAATCCTAAACAGCTATTCTCCTATATAAAAAGGCAAACGCAGAGAAGTGATGGAATTCCATCACTTTTAGTAGAAGAAAATCCCCTAATATTGGCAAGAGATAATGCCGAAAAAGCCGAAGGTTTATTGGAATATTTCAGTAAAGTGTTTTCTATCAAAAATGAGGAACGAATAACGACTTATTGTGATTGTGGCAGCTTGTTGATGGACCCTGCAGATTTTGAGAAAGGCACTGTCTTAAGACTCTTCAGCATCTCAAACCTGATAAGTCCAAGGGGCCTGATGATATTCGTCCTAGGATTATGAAAGCCCTATCAGATATAATTGCTGAATCTTTAGCCATACCGTTTGATATGTCCCTGCGGCAGTTAAGACTGTCCAGAGACTGGAAATACGCAATAATTGGTCATGTATATAATGCTGGGAGTGGAGATTTAGTTAGTAACTATCCGCCCGTTAGTTCAACCGATGCAGTTGTAAAACTAATGGAAAAGATTGCTAGGATAGCTATTGTAAACTATGTAGGGGGCACAGTCTTTTATCCAGGGAACAACGTGGTTTTCGGAAAGGTCTATTATGCTTGGCAAATCTTCTCGTTGTATGGGAAGATTGGGCTGGGCCAAAAGATCGAAATATTCCGGTACATGTAATTTTCATTAATCTAAGTGAAGCCTTTGATAAGGTCTCCCATTCGCGTCTTAAATTAGAACTGGAAAGTTTTAGAATCCATTATAAGATCATAGACTGGATAAGTGACTTTATGACAGGAGAAAAGGTGTGAGGGAAAATGGAGCTCCCTTAACGTGGGAACCTGTATAAAGTGGAGTTCCTCAATGTACAAACCTTGGTTCTCTTCTCTTTTTACTTTATGGAAAGAAATTACCGACTGTAGCAAAGTCGTCCGTTCTGCTCTTCGCTGATGACATAAAGATTTAGATATCCATAAACAGTATATCAGATAGAATAGTAATACAGGATGATCTCAACTCATTGGTGGCATGGATGGAAGGATCTTCATTAGAAGTGAATCCTAACAAGAGTGAAGTGATGCAATCAAATAACTATGATGATTCGTATCACTACACAATACGTGGATTTGTGTTATACAGAGCAATAAACTATAAAGATTTAGGTGTCATGATAAGCAGCGACTTCAAAACTAAGAGTAACTGTAAGGTTGCTGCTGCATTATGGGCTACCCGCCGGTGTTTTCAGTATTTGAATGAACGGATGTCCAGGCTGTTTTACTCGACTTTCGTGAGAACAGAATTGGAATATAGGATTCAAGCAATGAGTCCTCGTTCAAGTATGAGGCGGATATGCTATAACAAGCACAACGAATAGAGACTAAAATGGTAAAACTCCTATCTGACCTACATTATGAAGACAGATTGAGACACCTCAACTTGTTTCCTTAATCTTGCCGTAGAATACGGAGTGATCTAATGTCGGCTTATCGTATGCTGAACGATGACCTTGGTTTTAGTATGTCTTATCTTTTCCTTCCTGCTACGACCTATAATTTGAGATGACATTCTAAGAAAGTTCAAAAACTGAGATCAAATCGTCGACGTCTGGAGTTTCATTTCTCGCGCCGAGTAGTGAATTATTGGAATTCTCTACCTAAACACGTAATATCAGCACCTTATGTTGATATACTCAAAATGAAATTGGACCCCACAGTGTTACAAAATAAGAGAAATAATATAGACCAGTATACCTCCTATTCTTATTACAGAAGACTAAAAAGACGGTTATCACATGCTCAAGGTCAAACACTCATTCATTAAGTGACGAATCCAACTTTTGGCAAGTTCACATCGGTATTTTTGAAATAAGGTCCTATTTCTATGCATAGTCATATGGAAGATATCTACACCATGTTTTCTTTATCATCAGGACCAAGCTTTTATGTGCCGCTTGTAAATGAATATTTTCTTCCTATATCTAGTCAATCTGTACATGTAATAGAGCAATTCTTCAGATTTGACTGACTTTACCTGTTTACTAATAAAGTTCTTCCTTATTTTTGACTTTGAGATAGCTGAGAAAGCAGACAAGTGAATATCTGATATCCAAACAGAGGATGAGAAAATTATACCTCACCAACATGACACCAGGTGGAACGCTCGCGGCACTTTCAGATATTCTTGTCACATTTTTAACTTCCACTCTCTTACTAGCTATGATTCTCATTAAGATGTTACGTGGCACGCTAGATTTTAACCCTGAAGAGAAACGAAAAAGCTAAAGGCCATAATGAACTGTCAGTTGGAAGCAGATAACAGAAGGGTGGGTAGCAACTGGACAGAGTTGGATGGAGAACGCTGGTGGGCGGCCTATGCTTCTTCACGAGGGGTAACATGTGTAACTACGTAAGTACGTAGGTTATGAGAATCAGTGGTTGTGCACACACTAACCAGGGATCAAATGCAGGACCTGCAGATCTAGATGACGTTGAACTTTAAGATCGCCAAGTCCGCGTTCCGTGGTCCGCGTACCGAACGTCAGTCGACTTGAGATAATAGGTGCTGACTTTACGATCTCGTTGTTAGAAAACTGCGTCACAACCTAAACGGTTGAAATCAACTTAATAAGGCTGAAAATTCAGGGACTTAAAAATATTTGAAGAAGCCTTCAAGCCATGAGTTTTATGACATTAACATGATCGACCGAGTGACTAATCATTTAAGAGATTTCAAACTTTTTAGCTAAATATACCTGGCTTAACATTATGAATTATCGATGACGAGGACGAGATTTATCGTTAATTAAACGCTTACTATCATGACCTTGAGTACGCATTGGATTAGGTCAACCGGTTGATGCAGTAGAATTCTTGATGTTCTGAAGATCATTTTCATGCACTGCGTCATGATTAACACACGTAGTTCTAGCATCTCTGAAAGAAAGTTCCGGTATTCGTTTGAGCTGTCTTTCTAGATTCGGTATATTGATTCCTGTAATCGAATGATGACTCAGCTGGACATGAAGTTGATCACCAAAATTCCACATGGAGGCCTTTTTCTGCAATTCTGGGGTAAACTGTCTAATCCCCTGGCTTTTCTGACAAAACATCATGTGAAATTTCGCTTTTTTGCGGCATTCAAAATCATCCCATAACCGCAAATTATGCAGGACGTTTTTATAACATGAGGCAGGAAATATCACCCTCAAAAGAAGAACCCAATGGAGACTTGTCCAATCAATTTTCTTTTATATTGCTCATAATTGAAATTACCAGCTTCTCATAAGATATACATACATAAAAAATAAGATATCTTACATGAGGAGTACATTTGAAAATGTAATTCATTTTGAGACGGAACTGTTTCCTCTCTAATCTAATCGTGTTCTCAACGGTGTTTTAAAGGATAGAATAAAAAAATCAGTTTGTTAAGGGCACGGCGCTATGTTTAAGGTTGTTGGGGGGGGGGTCCCCTTCGTTTTGGTGATTTCGTGATAAACTTTATACATTATGTGATGTAAAATAAATTGTTCATAGAGCCTTCATTATTATAGCATAAAGTTTTGGAAAATAGAAAGTATTGAGACATTTAGTACGTAAATAAGTTAGTGCTCTTCATGCTAGTATTTCAAACATTTTGTCAATCACTTGTTGATTATCCTCATGGTCAATATTTAAGTCTACCCTTGTATTTATAGTGAAGAATGATTTCAATGTTCCGTTATTCAGATGATATTTTTGCAGACTCATTTCATACGCATTGAAGACCGTACTACTACATGTAGTAGTACGGTAGAATTCCATGACCGGTTCCTTAAGTGCACTTAAGGAACCGGTCATGTAATTCTTTAGGACGACATCCGAACGAAGTTTGGAATTATTTGTATGAAGTCCACATCTATTACAATCTGTATAATCTAAAAAGGTTGATTTTGGATATGCAGTGCAAAATGTATCTCTGCATTCTCCGTCTTTATTTAAAATGATTGTATGTTTCCTTAAGATCATGGCATCATATTGTATTCTAGTCTCATAATTTTAGTACGATTCGGTCGAGCAGCTGACTATTCATTCAGGGATTTTCAAAGCTGTTAACCCTCTAAAAACGCGTAGTTAGTGTGTTTATGCCTTTGCCTGTTAGATTACAATATAGTAGTAGGCGAGACTATAATTTATGGACGAACCAATCACGTGTAGGATAACACGCCTCGGATTTTGGCGTGAAACTCACCCATCTATTTGGCTAAGTAGAGTTTTGGCGTTATAGTTGGTGTCAGTTCGTGATAAAAACCCTAAATCTAATTCCTAACGTTAACCATCAACTGTAAGTCATAATTCGAATCCCTCACATAGGTTTATTACCTTCATTTGGTCCTAGTTAGTAGGTGGACATTCTCAAAGTCAGCCTGGCCTCACTCAAAGGTCGTTCATAAATCATAGTCTCACCAAGTGACCGTATTCGCTTTGGTACATAATTTCTATTTGTCCTCTAAGTGTTAGAGTTATTACCGAGTAAGTTTATTTCGGAAACAGTTCTTATCTCAGTAAACCTGGTCTACCATTGAACTTGAGACAAATAGCTTTGTTGCAATATCAGGTATTAATGTTCTTTCTTTCTCACTCACTGTGACAGTTCGCTTCATATCCCTCCACAGACGTGTAGTTGATAGCAGTATCTTCAATTGTCTCGTAAAATGACAAGTATATTTTCCGTTGCTTATCATTTTCAACGCTAGCTTTTATAAATATTTTATCCAGTGAAGAATGATTCATTTTATTAAGAGGTTCAAGCATAAGAAAATTCCAGGCAAATGAATAGCATGAAATAAACAAAAATCACCTCAAAATTTTTTAACATTATTGATTAGTATTGCTTATCCTTGCTTCGTTGAAAAGAGAAGGGTCCTTGTTTTCGAGTGTAGGCTCTGGCTATCCGGATTGACTAGTGTTAGTTACTCATTGTATTACTCGGTTCGTATGTTCGACTGAGCCATATATATCTAAAGACTGGTACTGGACTACTCAAGTCGTAATGGCTGAAAGGAACTCAGAACAACAACCCGAGCGTCCTAAAGTCATCCACCTAACTGATCACACTCTCCATCCTAGGTTTTCAACATAACTTTAAGATACTATTTTTGTCTCAATAGGCATAAAATTCTGTATATGCATATAAGGTGACTTGCTTGAGATTCATGGATGGTGAGTTTAGCGAATAATAGAGGAATAACTAAAACCATGTATTCTCTACTATTATAGCCAAAAGTTTAACAAAACAGCTGAGAAAATTTAGCCCATCTTATGTCTCAAATTAATTAGTAAGGATACAGAAGACTTGTCTAATTTGGCTTTTAAAGTTTTTGTTTACATGGGATTAAGTATGAGTAGTAAACAGTAGGTAAGTTTCCAGTAATGAAATTTTTACACTAGAATCTGATTTAATACAGCAAAGTTCGCTACATACGCCTGTACACAATTCATGTTTTTAAATGCCTCATGTATTAATTCACATATATTCCGTTCTATTCACTTTCATTGTTAAAACAAACCGCTGTTATTTTGTATACTCTTTTCTATAGGTCCCGTTCATAATCTAAATGAAATGTTTCGCAAAAGCCTTCTTGCTTGGCATTTTAGTTTAATTCTGTTAATTGATAATTCAAATGGTTCAGATGTTGATTTCGAATTCCCTCCCAGTCCTTATTCATCAGACTTCAAGAAGTGTGGACTCGACAAAAAGGGATACGTGTGTGATCCCGACAAAATTCTCGACTATTCTTCTAGTGAGTCACTTCAGTTTCGTTGTCTTTTTTAACATAAAAAGCTAGTGTTCATAGTTTTTAGACGTTAAGCTTTAATAAAAACTTTGTTTAAAGAATAACTTCCCCTATCTCGCTTTTTATCTCCCGATATTGAGTCATAACATTTCAGGAACATACCTGTCGAATATGTTCTAACCTAATGAGATGACTTTTCAAACAGTCGTCCCATGTCGAGAACATAGCCAAAACTCTCGATTCTCTTCAGAAGTATTCTACAACTTTCGGACACTTGCAGTGTGTACTTTCGGATTTAAAACCAAATGTCTATATAAAACATATCAAACTTGTGGTACCTTTATGCTTTCATCAGGACTGATCGTTTGAAAATGAGCTAATCGGTATGTTTGCACTTTCCTCTCACTCGAAATGTGAACCAAATCGTTAGAAATCTATAATAACGACAAAAATATTAAGAGGGTTCTTTCAGGGTAACGAATATAATTCTAATCTTATTTATTTATTTATTTATTTGAACACATAAATATTGGTACAAAGGGGCACCAGATATATATGCGCCACACAAAATATGTTATTCCATTTAATTGTGTGTGGGCTGTGATACTGTCCAGGTGCCCAAACTGAAGCAGGTGGTTTTCTTAGAGGGTCACACCCCGAGCCTTTGACCTAAAGGTCTGATCCACAAGGCAGTGGAGCATCGTAAGGAGATGCAGTCCCATGTTAGCCGATGACCAACGATTGATTCATACGCCATTTGTTCCCTCAGGATACTGGAGCCCATATGCATTATTGGTTTAGAATCAGAGTCTCCCGAGTCCCCTAGGTGAACTTTCCGTGTCTACATTCGCTTTTCGTCCTCTCAATTTCGTAAACAACACTCGTGGTGCGAGAAGGTAGTGAGTAGAACTTCGCTGGAAGAGGCTATATAAGCGTGGCCATATGAGAGCATTTAGAGAGGGAGAGTGGACTCTCTCCACTCTCGGCCGTACCAGGGCATTTGGAGTCAATTCTAATCCAGTCACTTCACTCTCCAATAATTATTATATCTGGTTGAATTGTTGTTTCTAGCCTCTTTAAATCAGTTCTTAGAACACTAGATTAATGAAAATATCGCTGATGAATTTCGTTCTCTTAGTTTCCTCTTGTCTACTTTTTGCTAAGTTTTTCGGAAATATTAACGCAACCAGTTAATGCATCTTATTTCAACTAAGTGGACACACACTAGTAATCCTTAAACGTATTCCTCCAATACTCTTGACCTAATCCACAAACTATTAAGAAGACGAAATGGAGAGAAAGCCTGGACTGCCACTGCTACGAATACATTTTATGAGAAAATGCTATTTAATATGTAGAAAATTTTTCGGTAATTATTGAGTAGATGTAGACTACCTGGTTGCAGTCTGCGTGATTATCATAGCCGACGGTTGTACAGTGAGAGACATGATTCAAAATCGCTCACAATGTCAGAGGTGCATTAACTTTTTATTTCCCTTAAATCCCAAGCTTTTTTTAATTGCCTTATAAAGTTTTTTTACCATTAATTCGGATTATCTTTTCGAATCGTAAATCTCGATCCCTAGTCTTTTCTGTTATCACTAATACTGTTACTATCTATATCTCCAGGATTTACCCTGATAATTTCATCTCAATTTGTTAATGAGGTGTGACAACTTCAGTCGGTGTAAACATGTTCCAGGTTCTACCTCGCGCATGACTCTGAAACGCGGTTAAATATTTATAGTTTAAAGACAGACTTCACATTAAAAAATGTCACAAACTGAGTGAATACAATAGAAATTATCAGGTTGCAAGAGGATAACATACTGAACTAATTAACGACTGAAATTGTCAAAGCATAATCGAACGTTAAATTAAACGATTATCATATTAAATTAACCAATAATCTTACTCTTGATGTCGGGATCATGTCAACATGTCCATTTATGTAAATTGGCAAGTGAACCAGTTTCAGGTCAAACAAAGAGCAAAGAATTTTGCTAATCTGATTTAAAATTATTTAGGTGTTATATGTAAATTTCATTGATGTGTTATATTTTTGTATTCAATGTGTTAAGTGTCCTCTTTCAATGTCAGTCTCATAAATTACAGTAAATGGGAAAGTGCATCATCGAGTGTTTCAATGTTGTTGTAGAATTAGCTGAAGAAAGCTTACTGTTGATGACTTCAATGTCCATGGTTAGTCAATGAATACAACTTACACCAGAAATTTCGCCATCGAACTGAAATAGATTTGAGAATGAGACAACAAGAATTAGTAATAGCACTATTATCATTTGTTAAACAGTGTATGGGTGTATGCGTGCGTAGACTATACAGAATATCTGGCATTATGGAAATGGACTTGGATTGTGCGTAAACGTCCATATTTTATG
>NC_031502.1:1185101-1215939 GCF_000237925.1 Schistosoma mansoni | reverse complement strand
GTTGAGATCATGAGTCAATTGAAGCTAGACCACCATGGGAAATCTGGAAGCACTGCTTGATGGCCGTTTTGTCCTATTGTGCGACTCCTCACCAGTGCACATCCACGATCCCGCCTTGCGAGCGAGATTCGAAACCAGGACCTATCAGTTTCGCGCGCGAGCACTTTACCGATAGATCACTGAGCAGGCATCTAATGGTGTAAATGTCTAACTTCAACCAATCCACGAAATTGAGCAACCATTCACCAATGTCTTCAGTGAGTTGATATCTCCCAAGAGACCTGGTTGAACTCCACTGGTTACTGCTTCTCACTAGAACTACAGGAAATACCTCATGGAGCCAGTCACTAGTGAGCATATGATCATTACCAGAAGGGAGTTTTGTGGAGATTTTAGTAATTTTATATAGTTGAGATCAGGATTCAATTGAAGCTAGACCACCATGGACAACCTGGAAGCACTGGACGGCCGTTTCGTCCTATTGTGGGACTCCTTAGCAGTGCGTTTTTTGTTTGTTTTAACACGTCATTATATTTATTAAACGTACACTTGGACCGATGCATATGTGTGCCTGGTCCTACGTTGTAGCTGACTGACTAAGTTACTTATTGTTTACCATTTAAGTTGAATTTCATATAGAGCAAAGATTATTCATTATATTCGAATGATATTGAATAAAACTCCATGATTATTACACAAGTTTTCCGAATTTTACGCACTTTAAATAGTCAGCACCTGAACTAAGGATAGGGAGTGAAGTAGTCGAACGCGTCGACTACTTACTTGTATATAAGGATATAGTACAGGAAGAAAGACAGTTACGAAGCAATTTTAATTTTAAGGGAAGATAAAGAGTGTATACAGTTGCGCCATTGTGATCGATTCTGAGCCATGTCACCTAGAGTCTCCAACCATTGGTTACGATAGTCACGTGGACCCCAACCAAGTAGTCTGCACCTACCAACATGGCTCAGACTAGAAGTTAGTGACTTCAAGCACTGATGCCATGTTTTGGTTTGGCCGCCCCTAACTCTCTTCCAACCGTCCCCAATACTAGTCATCATAGCGCGTCGTGGTAATCGGTGTTCAGGCATACGTAACACGTGGCCCAAACCATCTCAGTTAATGAAGATTCATGACCTCATCAACTGATTTACCATAATTCCCTGATACCCTGTGTCTAACCTCACTGTTACTTACCCGGTGATCCCAGGAGATGCGATCAATATTTCTAAGGTATCTGTGGTCAAATACTAGTAGCTTACGAGTATCTTCTACTCTTAATGGCCATGTTTCACAGCCGTAAAGTAGAATAGAGCGGACTGTTGTGCAGTATACTCGGCCCTTAACTGATAGACGGATATCTCGTCTTCACCATAGGTGACGTAGGTTAACAAAAGTCAGACGAGCTTTTTGAATCCGTGCTGAGATTTCGTCAGACACCAATCCATTAGGGCTACATTGACACATTTGATCACTTATTAGTCCTTGTGAAAATTTCTAATGTTCTTATACTGACATTTAAGATTGTTTGCAGCTTCTTAATATATTTTTTAGATGAAATACATTAACGTGTTTAGTTCTCATCATAAATTTATTGGTGTAACATATAAAGGAAAGTGTATTGTCGTCATCGAGTTATATACATTATGTACATACTTACGCTTAGTTGATAAACAAATTGTATTAGGTTAAAAGAAAACTCTTCATTTATCTAAATTTCACGGGTGCCAACATTATATCATCATAAATAAGGAGGCTACTCAATAAACTTGAATTCTTTTTTCTTTTCACACCATGGATACTAATTGATTGATAAGTTCACAACTGACAATTTTCATGAATTAAAACATGCTGTTTGGATTTACATAATTTTCATAAATTTTATCTGAATAAAATTATTATTGGATATAGATATGTGTAATCTTAAGCTATATTTGCTATGCAAATAAGTAGTACTGATGAGTTGATAGACAACCAAATTTGTAGTAATCTATAGTTCTATAGTTTGCCCTTCTTGTAGATTGAAGAAACAATTTATTTTATTTATTAAAAACACATAAATATTGGTACAAAGGGGCACCTGATATATATGCGCCACACAAATCTCATTTGATTTGTGTGAGGGCTGCGATACTGCCCGGGTGTCCAAACTGAAGCAGGTGGTTTTCTTAGGGGACCACACTCGGAACCTTTGACCTAAAGGTCTGATACACAAGACAGTGGAGTATCGTGAGGAGATGCAGTCACATGGTAGCCGGTGGCCAACGATTGATTCATACACCATTTGTTTCCTCATGATACTGGAGCCAGCCCATGTGCACCATTGGTTTGGAATGAGGGCTTTTCAACTCCCCTAGATGGACTTTCCGTGTCCATCAACCCGGTTAAAGCGCCGGACATTCGCTTTTCGTCTTCTCAGTTTTGTAAACAACACCCGTGATGCGAGAAGGCAGTGAGTAGGACTTCCCTAGCAGAGGCTGTATACGCGTGGCCATGTTAGAGCATTTGGAGAGGGAGAGCGGACTCTCCCCACTCTCAGCCG
The DNA here is from genome assembly GCF_000237925.1 of Schistosoma mansoni. NCBI lineage: Eukaryota > Metazoa > Platyhelminthes > Trematoda > Strigeidida > Schistosomatidae > Schistosoma > Schistosoma mansoni. The sequence goes on along the minus strand of NC_031502.1, from coordinate 1,213,394 downwards.
TACCAGGGCATTACAACTTCAGAATAGTCAAAAATATACAATAATTGATGGTATATATGTAGAAACAGTCGGCAAAACATCATGGTTCTAGATTTCATATATTCCATGGGAAAGTTTCCAAGACTAATCAACGTTTTCAATATTATGAGTTTAGTTGAAATTGTTATATCCGGATGACAATAAATGAATGGTAACCGTTTGGAATTACTTATGGACTAATATTATACGAATATTCATATTGTATGGCTATTAAGTGACTATATTATGTGTATATTCATATTCGTTTTATTCTTTTAAGCTCTTATTTGATCTATTGACTATTATCATATGATTTACTATTCCTGAGATATTCCCAATTTATTAGTAACAGTTTCTCACAATCACATCCACTTCCGGCTAGATCTTGTACAAATGTTATTTTCTATTTTATGGTGTGTTGTGGTCTGATTTGTTTGTATATAAACCCAGTTTGTTTGGAATATGTGATTCGTATAGCGGAGGCTGATATTGGCATTCTGGACTTAATAGGCAGGGTTAGGCGGAAAAGAACCAATCGGGACTCTAGGCTGCCTGTACTGGTGTATGCGTTATTAGTTTGATCGTGTAAGTCAGAATATCTAAATTGGCAATCGTATGTCTTCGCAATAATCGTATAAGCTAAGGACATAACACTAATCTTACCCCTCCATTAAAGTATCAAAAGATAAAATGTTTAAAAGTGCTAAATACTGGTTATACATTCATTTTTTCGCTCTACATTTACAGACAGTAATGTGATTTCTGCCTTGAGTTTACAGGTAAAATGTTAATTTTCAAATTACACCATGTAGTAATTTATTTTTGATGTGATCAAGCTTAAACCAACAAATCATACAGTTAACCTTAGATTCAACAAAATAATCTCCTAATCCCCATATCAAAGCAGTAATAATGATAATAATAGTGCCAATATCAATAATGTTGATTAGCATTTGTACTCCATGTTCTTCTTCTCTTACTCCTTCAATAACATCTTCAACCCCTAATCTTCCCGATTACTACTTATACTCTTACTACTTCTACCACTATGGGATTTGAATCGACAACTGCACCTGTGTTAATGTGGCATGGCAACTCGAACTGATGTATGTACGTACGAAGTTCTACGTTGTGACTGACTGACTTCTCTTACTCATATTATAAATGGTTTACAAATGATAATTTATAATCTATTTCCTAAGTTAAAATTAACAAAGAGCTATGGCATAATCCTTGTTTTATATTTTAAAAGGAATTAATTAGTTAGTATGTAACAGATTTTCATCTTTAATCGTTATCAAATCCTCATGTGTTAACTATCATATGATGAAGTCATCTGTTAGATGGTAGTGGCATTTATGGTATATATATATATATATATATATATATATATATATATCCAAGATATTTACATAAACAATATTAAAGACAACGCAACATTTTTCTTTGAAGAACACCATTGATTATAATCCATTCTTGAAAAGCATTCCATATTATTGGAATGTAATTTTTAATTACATACCGACATGGAATCTATTATTATTATTGTTATTATTATTATTAACACTACTACTATCACTACTATTAAAATTTCGTACAAAAAAATATATGCAAATGTTTTGTTCTGATTTGGGAAGGAAGTTCATTGATATGTGTACTTGGCTCGAAGTCATAGTTGTTTATGTATATGTTAAGCGTCAAGTTTACTACCCTATTGTTGCAACTGAAAAAAAAAGATTCATGTCATGAATGGATCAGTGTTAGACCACCACTGAAAACCTGGAAGTACTGAATGGCCGTTTTGTCCTAGTATCATGTGTTCATTAGTGACTGCCCCCAAATGCCCTGGTACGGCCGAGAGTGGGGAGAGTTCGCTCTCTCTCTCTCTCGAAAAGCTCTCACATGGCGACGCGTATATAGCCTATGCAAGGGAAGTCCTACTCACTGCCTTCTCGCATCACGGGTGTTGTTTACGAAGTTGAGAGGACGAAAAGCGAATGTCCGGCGCTTTAACCGGGTTCGTGGACACGGAAAGTCCACCTAGGAGAGTTGGAAAACCCTGATTTTAAACCAATAGTGCACATGTGCTCCAGTATCCTGAGGGAACAAATGGTGTATGAATCAATCGTTGGTCACCGGTTACCATGTGACTGCATCTCCTCACGATGTTCCACTGTTTTGTGGATCAGACCTTTAGGTCGAAGGCTCCGAGTGTGGCCCCCTAAGAAAACCACCTGTTTCAGTTTGGGCGCCTGGACAATATCACAGCCCTCACACAAATCAAATGAGATTTTTGCGGTGCATATATATCTGGTGCCACTTTGTACCAATATTTATGTGTTTAAACAAAATAAAATAATAATTTATTAGTGACTAGCTTCAAGACCGATTTCCTGGAGTTGGAGTGAAAAGCCATGACCAGTGGAGTTCAACGGTGTATGTTGTGGGGCAGTTACTCGATGAAGATGGTCGTGCAATATCGTGAATTAGTTAAAGTTAGGCGTTAACACCGTTGGATACCAGCCTAGTGGTCTAGAGGTTAGGCGTTCGCGCGCGAGACTGAAGGTCCTGGTTTTGACTTCTGATTGAGGGATCGTGGATGTGCACTGCTGGTGAGTCCTATACTAGGACGAAACGGTGGTCTAGTGCTTCCAGGTTTTCGATGTTGATCTAACATTGATCCATTCATGAAATCAATCTAAACTCAACAATCTTCACCACCCTATACTGATGAAAAAATGTTTATTGTAGACCTATAACCCTACTGTTAAATGTGGAGTACTTTTACCTGTCCAGTACAATGTTTTAAAATCATTTCAAATTGAAGGTCACAAGTTAAATTCTAATGACAGTTCAAATAATGTAGATGTGTTCTAATACATTAAAGTTATTTGAATATTGGCATAGTTAACCCAGTAGATTATAGTTAGAGTCATTCTGTTTAATATACATTTCAAGCTCTATAAAATCTCAATGATTACAAACTTATACACAACTTTAAGCGTTGCCTATTTTCTTCTTAACTAGAAACTAGAATTAAAAAAATCGTTAAAATTTTCTTCTCAGGTCATTTCGATTTACATCTTTTTCATGCTATACTTCATTTTAAACACTTGAAATTATCATTTATAAGTACTCTACTCATCGATTCTAATGATTGGATTCACTAGTTTATATATATTTATCGCTGATGGCCCTCACAAAAGTAATTTAGTTAGAAATCAACAACGTGGATCGTGAGATACATGTACATCAACTTAACTGACCATAATGCATCAGTACAACATGATGAATGCTAAAGTCGTATTGTCAGTGTTTCAATAAAAAAAACAACATATAAAGCCAGATTTATAAATCTTAATGGTTTATTACTTATGATCTCCAAAGTTATTAACATTTCAAGATTCTCCCCCCCTCCCCTTATTGTAATGATTTAATAGTTAGAGTTTTTAATTTCCAACTACTAGGAATTGCAGTTCTAAACCCCCTCTTTTTTTCCTAATTTTCTTTTTAACAGTAGGTTGAATTCCCTAGAGCTTATACAAAAGGTGTAGTATTCTTGTAAACTAAACATATTTTAGTCATATGCTTATTTGTTTTCTATCTATTCATTTTTGTTTTTGTGAGTTTTTATCTTGAGTATTATGGTTTATATAGTTGAAATCATGATTCAGTTGAAGCTAGACCACCATGGAGAACCTGGAAGCACTGGACGGCCGTTTCGTCCTATTGTAGGACTCCTCAGCAGTGCGCATCCACGATCACACCGCGTGATTCGAACCCAGGACCTACCAGTCTCGCGCGCGAGCACTTAACCACTAGACCACTGAGCCAGCATCTAACGGATGCGCACTGCTGAGGAGTCCAACAATAGGACGAAACGATCGTTCAGTGCTCCCAGGTTTTCCATAGTGGTCTAGCTTCAGTTGACTCATGATTTCAACTATATAAAAAATTACTAGAAATCTCCACAAAACCCCCTTATTATGGTTTACTTAAGAGGTTCTTTAGTTCCTTTTTGTAGTGTTGTAAGTGTAAGTGATCAATATGATTAAAGATTTAGCTCAACTATTGTCGTTTACTCCTACCATTTACAAACCAAATAGCCACAAAGTGGTTCTGTATATTGTTAAGTGATTAGTGTACAATTTGAATAATCATATCTCAGTATTTTCGAATATTTCAGCATCATATCGTTGAACCAAAAGTTTTTTTTTATTATTTAATTTTAAAAAAATATTTTTCTAGGACAATCAATAAATGAATTGTTATTACATTATCCTCGAGAAACACCATGTTTATGTCGTCATCCGTGTTTTAGAAATGAAGTTAGTCAAAATGCTAGACTTGTTGTAACAGCGCTAGTTTCGAAACCATTTTCAAAGTAAGTTACCTAGTATTTTTGATGTGATTGATATGTATTTTTCATTTTGTGTTTCGTAAATCTAGCTTTTTTTTTACTCACTTTTTGGTTTACCGTTGCAGTTATCGATGCAGCAGTAATGTCATCATATTCCTCCTATCCTTGTTTGCACATTTCCTGCTATCTTTCTGCATGATACAATTCTGAAAGTCAAATAAGATTAACTCTATTATTCGTGTATTTTTGTTTTCTTTGGTTTTCGTGATTTTAAGGATTCATGCAGTGGCTTAGTGTTTAAAGTAATCGGCTTTGGGGTATTAGGCCTAATGTTCGAATCCCACTTTTTCCACTATGGTTCAGTCAGTTAGATAACATCACTAGCTTTCGTATCACAAAAGTTCGGTCCTAAGCCGAACATATAGACTTGTACTTCGTCAATAAGATTTGTATAAAACTTCAAAGTTCTTTGTTTACTCCACCAGCAAATACGTATTACAGAGTGATGCTAACTAATCAATGAATTGTTTCTCACATTGCAACTTCTTAAATAAATGTTCTTAATAATTAGCATGTAATCATATTAGTTATGGCGATACGTCTTTCTTGTTGTTAATAGATTCAATCTGGTCAACATTTATCACTATGTTGAATGAAAAATGTTAATTAAAACTGAACGACGCATGGTCATACTATTTTCTTCATTCTTTATATAGAAATGTGAACGTACGGGAAACAGCTGTCCTGTATTCACTAGTTTTTCTTTAATCAGTACTAATAAGAGAAAAGAATTATCTTTGAAATAAGTAGATATCTACACAACACACCTGAATAAATTGTTTGATGGAATCTAATCAACACCAAGGGTTAGACAAATTTATTGGTCATTACTCGGTAGTCAATCGAGTTTAATTATCTCGGTCCTATAGGATCTCAGTTGTAGCCCAAAGAGTTCAATGGAAACTTCTCAGTTTTTGGAACTGGGTGGTACGAGTTTGGAAATCCTACAGACATCATCAGTTCTCTCAAGATAACAGAAATACCTTGCTGATGAGTTCCAACTAATACGAGACTTAGGCCCAACGTTTTTGCCTAGCTAATATCTTAAAATCGTGCACCTAATACTGGGTCACTCATATTAATGGCCCCACTGTAACTTGATCGATAGGATTCGATCAGTATTAGAGGGCTAAGCATGCATACTCAGTAATTAATCAGTTGTACCCTGACTAAATGATACTCTCGTGCTGTGATTATTGGTTAATTTCAAGATGTATCTACAAATGTTCTAATCAGAAGTTGTGATAATTGGATTGGGAATGGACAATCTAAGCCCTTCAAAATGCAACTCACCAAATGAATACGATTATCGTGTCATTCTTAAACGTGTTAGGTTTTAATCTCATGAAATCACAAATTCACTTTGTTAAAAAACCAGAACTTGGGACAAAACACCTAATTCTCGATTTTCATTGAATGTTTAATTGCTGTTGGTTTTAAGAAAGAAAATGGGCAAGACTATAATTTATGGTTGAACCAATCAAATTTAAGATAGCAGATCCTAGATTTGGACATGAAATTTATTCATTTAGCTTAATGCCATTTTGGCATTATAGCTGATATCAGTTTATGATGAAAACATTAAATCTAGTTCTTAATTCTAACGTTCAAGTGTAAATCCTAATTCCTGACACTAATTTTTAACCCTACTGAGTAGATGGACATTCCATGTTCATTATAATATTGCCCAAAGGTCGTTCATAAATTATAGTCTCGCCAAGAATTGTCTTCGAACTGAAAATACACTTATAAAATGTTCTTCAGCTATTGAAACCTTTCATTCGGCTTTTTTCTTCTCGATATTGAATTCAATCAAACTTGAATCGTTCTCATTGTTAAAGTAAAAATGCTTCAATCGTACAATATGCAAATAATATTCGAAATAAATGGAAAATTGGAGCATGTAATGGCAATGATGTTTTAATTTTAATCACAGAAAAAGCTGTAAGTTGATTATTATTATTATCATTAGTATGGGGTTGTGGAGATTGTTAAGTTTTTGACTGAGATCATGAATCGATCAATGTTAAACCACCATCGTAAACCTGGAAGCACTGGACAGCCGTTTCTTCGTGGTATGGGACTACTTAGCAGTGCGCATCTACGATCCTGCACCAAAGGGACTCGAACCCAGGACATTCGATCTCGCGCACGAACGCTTAATCTCTAAACCACTGAGCCGAGATCCAACGGTATTAATGTCTGACTTCAACCAATCCACGAAATTGCACGACTATCTTCTGTTGTCTGGGGTAGATACCTGTCCCCACTTGACAGTGCTTCCAGATTCTCATGGTGGTCTAACATCGGTTGATGATCGCAATTATTGCCTAATTAAATTTCATTTTGTTTATTATTCATTATTTGTTAATATAAATTTCTATGAATTAAATCATAACCACAATACATGATAAAATAAACTCACTGACCATATTCAAACACACGTATGCTTGACTTTGTGAGAGGTTTTTTTCTATTATTTATTAATTGTGATAGTGACTAGTGGTGATTTAATATCTAGTCCTATGTCAAGTTCACATAGATTGTTCTAGCTTCCGAACAATCCGACTTATTTATTCATGTTAAATAACATTTTGACCCTGTTAATTATTCGCTTACTAACCTTGAATGTTCTTATATGATCATATGTGTGTTAATTACTCATACCCTATTCATTACGTGTCTGTAATTTATTTTTATCTGAATACAAATATTGAGTTACACTTTATCAAAACGAGTTGGCTCATATGCCCTCTCCTCTTCACTCTCTCGCTTCTTACTTGAAATCAATTCCTCTAACGCAACCCGTATATGACTTCTTATTACCACCGTCACACAAACGGGGTTAGCCTAGGTAATATACAGAGTTAAATGGAAGATTTATGTTCATAACTTACCAATACGTTCATTCAAATTGGAGTCAGATCAGTTGGCTACAAACGTGATGAACATATCAATTGCCTCGTCGATAACACCATCATCCAATATAGTTGAAGTCAGATACCAGGCATCAAAGTGATACTATTCCATCTGTCAAAACTGTATAATAATAGATGGAATAGATGTAGTTTGGATTTATGAATTTAACAGTTGAAAATCAAATGTATCAATGCCAAGGTTAAACTTGATAGTTTCAAATAAATTGATCATTGGGTAAATAGTTAATAAAAAAAGTTTGTTTTCTTTTTTGTTATATCCCAATGAGTAGAAAATTGTATTTCTGACGTTTCGTGACTTAACGTAAGCCATTTCTTCAGAGTAAATAAATAATCGAGATAAAACTAACACAAATTTAAATAGTAAAAAAGAAAGAATGCAGAATATTTTTCGTACAATCGAAATCACAGTACGTTAGAATACTTACCTATTATTATTTATTTGGACACATAAATATTGATACAAAAGGGCACCGAATACATATGCGCCACACAAGTCACTTGATTTTTGTGTGGGTTGTGATACTGTCTGGGAGCCCAGACCTATTGGGGACGTTAGATCCCCAGAACTCACTTGGTAAATGCCTTATTCTTGTAATTTTATATTAAAATTTTGAATTTCTGGTTTTCGCGCCAAAAACGCTCATTTTCACTTTCATGTCGTATTTCCCACTTGGGAGGATCTTAAACGCTATTGGTTCGTTGTATCTTTTAGTATGCTATTTTGTAAAGCTTCCAGAGGACAATTTGGTGCTGTATATATACGTTTGGCTTGTGCCTGTTGTGATTGCTCGTGCTTCTGGCTGCTTGCGGATTATATTTCTCCACTTTGGACTTCGACTTCTCACTCTAGTTGGCGGGGCTTGGACGGGTCGGAATAGCTAGCTTATCGGTCTTTGGTCACAGATTCTTTGTTCCGTTCTCAGATTAGGGAATTCGCAATCGCTTCAAATGTAACAAGACAGAAGCAGGTGGTTTTCTTAGAGGGTCACACCCCGATTCTTTGACCTAAAGGTCTGATCCACAAGGCAGTGGAGCATCGTAAGGAGATGCAGTCCCATGTTAGCCGATGACCAATGACTGATTCATACGCCATTTGTTCCCTCAGGATCCTGGAGTCCATGTGCATCATTGGTCTGGAATCAGGGTTTTCCAACTCCTCTAGGTGGATACTGCGTGTCCACCAACCCGGTTAAAGCTCCGGACATTCGCTTTTCGTTCTCTCAATTTCGTAAACAACACCCGTGGTGCGAGAAAGCGGTCAGTAGGATTTCCCTGGCAGTGGCTGTATACACGTGGCCATATTAGAGCATTTCGAGAGTGAGAGCTGACTCTCCCCTACCCTTGGCCATACCAGGGCGTTTGTTAATGTCAAACATGGTTACCATAATCAGTTATTGATTTACTCTGAAGAATGGCTTACATTAAGTCACGATACGTCAAATACAATACAATCTTTCTATTCATTGGGATACAACGAAAAACAAAATAAACATTTAGTTTTTAATTCACTTAGTATTGTTTGTTTGAATCCTCCCATTGATGTTTAGGACTGTAACTGGTCAGTCTCTAATTGGCATATGTGCATACTGTGGGTATTGCCTCGATATAACCTTATTTCACAAGCATTGTAAGCAGAGATGAATAGAGGCTAGCATTGGAATCCTGTTTGACGCGCGTTTCGTCCTGTTTGAGGCTCGTCAGCTGGATGTACCTGCATCTCAGAGCGAAAATCAACTTTGAGATGCAGGTACATCCAGCTGACGACTCTTAAATAGGACGAAATGCGTGTCAAACTGGATTCCACTGCTAACCACTATTTATCTTTGCTTACAATTTAGTTTTTAAGTTTATATCATTTATTCATTTACATTTACTTAATTCATAAAATGAACTATCCTCTAAGTCCAAAATTTTTGAATTAATTACTCAATCAATTTTTAGGTATTTCACATTTTAAAAATACATCATATAACTTTATTTGTTTTTTTGTATTCTCTTCAAATTTTTCTTTTGTCAATATGTAAATTTTTTTTTGATTAACAATTCATTTTGTTGTCATGTCATTATATTAAGACAATGTAGACATTTCAATGTTTCTATTCTATACTGCATGTAGTCTATTCTAGTTGATGTGTTGTTGTTTCTTTGTATTGATTTCCGTTTCTATAAAAAACTTGTAAACGTGATTTTATCATTCTGTTTACTAAATTAGATCGAAATAGTAGTATTCTGTATTGTAATGTTGTGTTATAAATATAGGGTTGTGAAGGTTGTTGAGTTTTATGAACCATTAAAAACCTGGAAGCAACTGATGGCTGTTTTATCCTAGTACGGGACTGTTCAGAAATGTTTATCCAATGCTTTCAGGCTCTCCATGGTGGTCTAGTTTAGATAGACTTGTGAGCTCAACAATTAAAAATATTTCCTTTTACCCTGATGGTATAAAATGAGGCAACTTGGAGCCATACACTTTATAGCTCCAAGACCTCGATTATTTACAACTGATTGACTCTAATCTACCAATCAACGAGGCAAAGTAAAGTAGTGATATATCTTGATGATTGAACGCTATATTCGGATTCCTAAGCTAGTCTCGTAACCCCCGAGCTAGAACTACACAGCGACTTGAACACGTGAGAAAAGGCGCAAAATATACGAGAAGCACCTTACTCCAAGGGTTCATTTATGTACAGAAAATATAGGATTTTAGGAGTCCTTGGGTTTTCCTGAGAATTCTAGAATACTACTAAACGTAGTAGCAGTATAGTAATCAGCCAATCAGAACCTCTACATGTGACTTTTCATTTTCGCAATATTTCTAGTAAAACTTCTAATCAAACACTGATTGGATAAAATGCTTCTTGATGTTTTCGTGAGGTTGTCATATCTATTGCGAGAAATTTTCTGGATCATCTCAACGAGTAGCAATTAGTGAAGTGCTAAATTATACACACATTTTCTTTTAACAAGTCAATCATTCACTAATAAGCAACCTAAAAACTGATACATATGTACTATAGTTCAAGTCGTAACATTGTTTCAGGACAGCATGGTAATATTATCAAGAAAAATGCCAGAGCAGTAAAAGTATTAACGGTACAAATAGTAGTACCAGAGACTAAGCGTAGATAATATGATTTGAAAAGAAATAATGGATTTATAGAATAAAATGTATAAGATAATTTTAGAACTGAAGATTTAAAGGATGTCAAAGTGTAGGATATATTGACAAATAATTAAAGACGTGACCAGTTGAGTTCAATCCATGTCGGGTGTGAGACATTTAACCACCTCAGAGAATTGATGAAGGCTGGTTGCTCAAGATCATGGATTGATTGAAGTTAGACATTAACACCGTTGGATATCGGTTCAGTGGTCTTGATGTTAAGCGATCGCACGTCAAATCGAAGGTCCTCGTTTCGAGTCTTACGTGCGGGATTGTAGATACGCATTGTTCAGGAGTTCTATACTAAGACAAGACGACCGTCCAGTGCTTTCAGGTTTTCAATGATGGTCTAACTTAGATAGACTCGTGAATTTAACAAGTAAATATCTAAACAATACTATAAATGATCATTATCATACAATTTTCATATATCTGTGATGAGGTTTCCACGTTGATCATCCAGTTTATGTTGATACAATTTATTAAATCGAATGAAATAGTTAATGTATTCAATGATTTCACACTTTGACTGTCTGTTTTCAATCTTTTTTTTCAAAATGATTTTTTATTAGTTGTTTGAGTGTTCCCACTAATGTTTAGGATTGCAATTGATCAGTCTGTTCTTAACATATGTGCATCCTATGAGAATTGCTTAGATATTGCACAAGCTAGTGTCTATCTGGAATCGGTAGCTAAGTGGATAACGTGATGTCATTTAAAGCGAACGGTATTGGGTTCGATTCCTGAAGTGAACAATTCTCGGGTGGAAGTACATCCAGTTGACGAGTCCTAAACAGGACGAAACACGTGTTCTTGATCCCACTGCTAGTCACCATCCATCTCTGCTTATCATTTTTTCGTTAACATCAATGTAACTATAACTTTGTTTTATTTTTTTCGAGGACAACTTGACCTTAAATAGATAAGTTTCGGAAAAATTTATTATTATTTCGTAATGTACGGATTTTATCACATAAATTATACTTTATTTATTACTTGTCATTAGTAAAAATATTCTCATCAGAGTATGCATGATCTATCATGAATGATCAATATTTATAATAGAATCAAATGATTAAACTATCTATTTTGATTAGCGACATTATTCGATTCATGTGATAGATCTAATTATCTTCTTATTGTTGGTTCATCATGATGGATTTATTTATATTAGAGTTATATCATTATAATTGGTAAGCAAAGATGGATAGTGGCTAGCATTGGAATCCAGTTTGACGCGCGTTTCGTCCTATTTAGGACTCGTCAGCTGGATGTACCTGCATCTCAGAGACTGACCAGTCGCAGTCCTAAAAAACATCAATGGGAAGATCCAAACAAACAATACTAAGTAAATATCATTATAATTGTGTTTTATTTTTGTAGAAATTGTGTTATATTTTCGGAAGTGTTATGCTATTCAATAGATTTTGTGGATTTGAGACTTCTAGACGTTAGTTTACATAAAACTGGGTTTCAAAAATGATAAAACGGATCACATTACAACATTGTATTATTCGATACAGTAAATTGGCATCTTAATTGACTCATGTTGATAAGTCTTGGTTGTAAACCATAAAGTATTTGCATACTATAGTAGGAGATGTAAATTGAAATCATTTAAATTTTTAGTAGTTAATTGAATCTTTACATGTGTTATGCAAATGATTACTAAATATATTTGAACTTACGCCTGTTACTCCCAATGGAGCATAGGCCGCCGACCAGCATTCTCCAACCCATTCTGTCCTGGGCCTTCCTTTCTTTTGAACTTACTTAGTCAGGGATTAAAATAACAGTTGTTTCGATGTATTTTTTTAGCCTACAACTTATCTGTCTTATTTTCCTTCAAATGTGCACTGCTAGTTGTCATATAAAAGTCGGCTTTCTTTTCATTTTATCTATTTGTTAATTAATATAACATAACTTGTTTTATCACAGTTGAAATCACGAGCTGATCTGAGCTAGACTACTATTGAAACCCTAGGAGCAGTGGATGGCCGTTTCGTCCTAGTATGAGAATCCTCACCAGTGCGCATTCACGATCCCGCATGTGAGATTCGAACATTAAAACAAGACCCTATAATCATCATTAGTAACACTTCCCACATAGTATAAAAATTGGAAAAAAGTGTTTTCATAAAAACATGATATATAAGTGATCGCATTTCCCCCTCCCTGTCTGAAGGAAAGATTTTTAAATCGAAAAGAACGACTCGCTGTTTATTTAGTCTATATATATTGATATTTGTTTTGAACAATGGTCGGCAATAATAAAGCTTTTATTTCAGTAAAGTCCATACTAGAAATTATTCATATATCGTCACTAGTTATATGTTAAGGTTAGTTGAATAAATCTATTTTGAACAACTTAAATTATATTAGACCTTCAACGACATTGACCAGACGTTTTCACAAGGTAAATTGTATCAGTTGAAACAATTCTGAATATTTTTTTGAGTCTAATATCTTGAAGTTCTATCAGATAATCACGGTAAATTTGATGCTTAGTCAGTCGTAAAAAATGTAGGATTTGATAGAAGCTACGGTATCCATCAGAACAGTAATAAGTGAGGATAACAAAAAGAAAACCAGAAAGAGTTAAAATCCTGAAGTAAATCTTATTCGAACCCCGCAACTTTCTTAACCAGTAGTTGGAGACTCTGAGTGACATGGCTCAGAATCGATCACATTGATGTGGGTGTATACACTCTTTATCTTCCCTTAAACTATGAGGTTAAAATTACTTTATACCTTTCTTTTTACTAATTAATTCTTTCTTCCTGTATTGTATCCTTATACACAATCTTTCTTTTATATATTACTACCATTGAAGTAACTACTACTATGAATTGGGTGTTCATCTTGTTGTACTTATGAGGTGTGGCAACTTGGATTGATGCCTATATGTGCCTGGTCCTACGTTGTAGCTGACTGACTGACTGACCTGTGATTATGTATATTATTCAACTATAATGTAGTACTAGTAATGTGTTAAACTGGTATTATGATATGAATTTAATCATAAACTTGTGTTCTTATAACATTTTCATGTTGTGACTTACATATATTTCGACTTTGGTGAATTTTTTAAGTGTTCTTATTCAAATACAGTATTTATCGTTTGAATTACTGAACTTGTTACCACTCTCTTTTTAAAGGATAGATTTCTAACAATTTAGCTTCTATACTGTATGCAAGAAAGATCATAATATGCTTATCCGTTCATAATTCGGATAAACGGATTGAGGTTTTAGAAGTATCTCACTCTAATTTTCTCCTTTTCAACATCCTGGTTCTACTGTTTTTGGAGTAGTCTGTTTCTTATTCATTCTTATTATCATTCGCATTAATTTGAGTGATATGAATTGTTTAAGTAAAGAAGAACTAAGCACATAACTGTATGTTAACATGATATATATTATAACTACATTCATCCATTGTCTAGTATTCCTTAAACTCAATACTTCACTCGACTTTCCCCAAAGCTGAACAAACTCTAAGAGGTAACATCATATATTCCAATAAGTCCGATCAAACAAGATATAAAACATTAGACTACATAGAATTTACATTAGTATTATTAATGGCTTTATTCAACATCGCATTTTTGGTACAATATAGAATTCTCAGCACAAAATATTTCCGTTTCTTACTTCTTGATCGGACATGACTGTAAATATTGTGTGATTGCCAGTTAGATGTTAGCAGTTCATGATCGACATCTGAATAATGTACATTCTTTTCAATACATATTGCCAGTAACTACAATGTATCTGATTGTATTTTTATTGTAAGTTATACAGCGAAAGGTCGTAAACATTTCATAAACGTACCTGAATAGGTTATAAAATTAAGATACATAATGATGTAGTTAAACAAATGATAACAGATAACTTGTTTAAATATCTAAATGTTAAGAACAGGTAGCCCAGATATTCAAGGAGGTCGCCAAATAAATACAATAGAATCATTCAGAGTATCTTATCCATTAGTTTGGTATTTCTTATTTGTTGTAAATAACCTAATCAGAGTATTATTATCAGAAGGGGTTTTGTGGAAATTTAGTATTTTCATAGTTGAAATCATGAGTCAATTGAAACTAGACCACCATGGAAAACCTGGAAGCACTGCTGTAAGGCCATTTCGTCTTATTGTGGGACTCCTCAGCAGTCAAATCCGCGAACCTCGCCTCGCGAGATTCGAATCCAGGACTTTGGTGGTCTAGCTTCAATTGACTCACGCTTGCAACTAATCAGAGTATCTTGGTTTGAACCTACCTGATCAGGGTATCATACATTAATCAGGACTATATCCTACCATACAAACGGTAATTAAGACAAAAAATTAAATCTAATAAATTTTATCATATCGAAGTACAATCATTTTATACTATTTATAGATTTATGATAATTTCAAAGAAATATGTTGCTTTGGTAACATGATTATCACATTGATTAAATGTTCTCTGTGATTTTTCGGCTTCATTTTTTTTTGTTTTGTTCATTCGAGTACGATGACTTGTTTTTTCTTATCAGTATAGATAGACAAATAGATAAAAAAGATAACCTGGATTCTTTTTGTTTAATAATGATCAAACGGATGTTATCATAGTCTGACAACAAACATTATCAATTACATCCTATGATTAAAAATAAACAAAATACTGTTGTTATTATTATGTATCAGTCAGTCAGTCAGTCGGCTACAACGTAGGACCAGGCACATATATACATCGGTCCAAGTTGCCATACCTCGTTAGCACAACAAGATGAACACCGGATTCATAGAAGTAGTTAATTTAGTGGTGGTAGTTTATAAAAAATAGGTTGTATATAAAGATATAATACAGGAAGACAAATATGAAGCAATTTTTAATCTCACGGTGTAAGAAAAGATAAAGAATGTATTATTATGTATACATTAATGGTAAATTAATGGATCATACATAATTTGAAATAGTTCATTGCAAAAAAAACTTTACCATATATCCATGAAATTCAATAAGATTAGAATTTATTGTATTATCCATTATTAAGATCATTTGTAAGGTATTTTATTTTGTTAAGTATGAATTGTAATCTTTTGATGATCTCATTTTGATGGAGCATTAGTTTTAGCTGTTGAAATGTTCAGTAATCATGGCATTGGATTTGAATGTGACCAACTAAGTCTCGTGTGCTGTTACGGGTATGAGGGCTAATATCACTTCCTGGCTGCCCACACCGTGGAAGGGTGTTTCTTGAGGGACCTAAAAAGGAAGTTGGATTAATGTTGGTCTTAACGACCTGGGAGCGTGACCGCAGAGTGCAAGAAACAACTGTTTGAGGCCGGTCACGCACGACCTTTTTGTGGGGGATTTTTGACGTGTTAGCTCCGTTCTTCCAAGGGCCTTACCGCCGGAGATGGAAATCCGTGGGATAAGGCGAGGTGTGCATTTTTAGGGTCGATCTATTCTAACCCCACCCCTCCTTGTGGGAAGGCAGCATCGCTGTCATGCTGGTTGTCTGAAGGAAACACCTTACTGCCGTCACACCTCTGTACAGTCGGCAGTACGACTTCGCCTTCGGACCTTTGGTTTGCTGCTTTTAGTCTTACCGCTCTTCAACCGACCTGTCTGGCATGGTAGTACCTTGAGAAACGATTATTCCAGGCAGTATAGCTCGATTGGTTCATCACGATAGGCAAGCCTAACCACCACGTCAAGGTAGCAGCAACTGTTGGGAATCATGGCATAAAATGGTGACAATAGTCTGTGAAGTTATTAACTGTTGGTCTGAGTGCTGATCATGAATGCAGACAACCTACGTGGTTGATGTCGGAGAGATAATTACAATTTGTGTTTAGAAACGTTAGCTGACATAGTTTGGAATCATACAAAATTACCCAATTATATTCACTATTCTTCTTTCTTATTATATCTTTTCAAATCATATTCTCAATATTAAGTTTATCTTTCATCATCAATGGTGCTACATTCCCTCAATTTCTTCACTCCATTCGTCATGCTAATTTCATCTTGTCGTGTTGACATTGTATGAGTGGTTGAATCCACATATATGTCTCATGTTTTGAGTTGATTACAGCTGACTGACTAGACTTTCAACCAAACCTGTTTCGCTCACATTAGTTTAAGCAGTTAGACAGCATTACTATCTCGGACACTTAGAAGGTGTAGCTCTCAACATTGATTGCAGAAATTTGCAATTGTAATAAAAATAAGTTTTTTCTTGTTATTGATTTTACCTTGGAATTCTGCAATTCTGGGCACAAACCAAATTAAACTGTAGAAAAATGATGTCATTCTTTTTACTTGAATATATGATAAGCTTTCTTGAACTTCGTTTCTACCTAGGCAACTATTGTTCTCTCTTCAATGTATACCTTAAAAAGTGGGTTTTAAAAAGATCAAACCTGGCTAACTGAAGGTATGAAGTTTTTGGCTGTTAGTACAGTTTATGTAATTTGTCAGTATGTAGTTGTGAAGGTTATTGAATTCCTTTAGAATCATAAATCGATCAATGTTAGGCCACCATTGAAAACCTAGAAGCACTAGACATCTATTTCATCATAATGTGGGACTCAGCAGTGCGCATCGACGAAACGGCCGTCCAGTGCTTCCAGGTTTTTAATGGTGGTCTAATATTGATCCACTCATGATATCAATCTAGTTCTTTTGTTTTGAGAAGTTTTTATTCAACCTGAGATTTTATTATACCATAGTTTATTTAATTAGCTTGTATTTTATACTAAATTCTTAGTCTATTGTTTTGCTACAACATACTACTACATTAACAGTACATTTCATTAATGGATAAGTTTTGTAATTTTATAAAAGAAAATAATAAAACCAGTTTAAACAAGCCAAAATAGTACTACTTAAATATATGTTTACAAACACTTTACTTCATTTCTAACTTACCCATCTACATTTCAATTGTTGTTAAGCTGAAATTTTTTTACATTCTTTATGTTTCTATGAACAGTCTTTAAAATTTCACATGATCAATTGTTTAGAAATGGTACCAAATAACCTTGAAATCAATCAGTATCATTGATATCTTCATAACAACAATAATAACAAAATGTTAAATACCTAAATTACATTTATTCTTTCGAATCTATCAATGGACATACATCGGTGGCTTGGACATGTTCTACGAACGTTGTCCCAGAGAATTCCACGTCGTGCATTATTTGCCGACTCTGGGACTGGTTAGAAAAAGCGGAGAGGTGGTCAGTGTATGATATGGTGTCGTGGTATGAAAGAAAGCTGTAAAGGACTGGCTTCTGTTGGTCCTTCACGACTCCCTGGCTGGGGTCCGAGAGATGGTGCAAAACAGTGGCTAGAGACGTTATCAGATATGGCTCAGAATAGAAGCCAATGGCGAGCCTGCTGTAACCTTCTTCTACTTTCTGCATAAAGAGTGGTTATAACTTTCTTAACTGAGAGAGTTCTTCTGGTTGTACATTTCAGTTTCCCTCACCATTACTTTTTTTATATGGATCTTACCCCTTTCTCTTCCCATTTTCATTGTTTTATGTGAAGCGTATATATCTGGTGCCCCCCTTGCACCAATATTTATGTGTTTAAATAAATAAATAGATAATTGACATACATGTGGATTAAATGTCACTTAAGAATTAGTTACATTTTTATTTAGCAAATTTTAAGCTATGCCTTTTGTAAATGAAATCTTGTCTAGACTGGAAGACATAATGTTCATTATGTTTTAAGTCATTCTCGTGTTCATTTGAATGCTAATAGCTCCATTGACAGTAACATTTAAACATAACATATATGTTGATAGATCTTGAAGCTTGAAGCTATATTCTAATTGTGAGGGCTAGTACAGTTATTATTCGTTTGCCTAGATTGAAGTAGGTCAAGCATGGTTCTAACTTGAAACTTGATGTCTGAGAGTCGAAAAGCTTAACTACTGATCCAATAATCTACTATCCTGTCTAGGAATTGGAACAAATGTGGATCTGTCGTAGTTGGTGTATATCACGTTTACATAACAGGTGGAAAAGAAAAACTATCGAAATGATAAAATCACTTGTGATGGAACATTTGACATAAGACTATAATTCTTAAAAATGAGTGAATTATTCGTTATATTTTGGGAATTTCAACTAGAAAGTCTCCGCAATCTGTTCAATTTTATAACAAATAACTTAGTAGATTAATGTCATTTCTTATTCTGACCCTCTCGACTATAAAGGGAACAAAGTATGTTTTCATCATATAACTCCTGTAGGGTATTTATCAAATAAAAATTTATGTACTCGGCCCTAAAGTACACCAGTTATGTGATATTATTTGATTATGGAGAACCAAGGTAGGTGGAACAACCTTCACAACTGCGACCTATTAGTTGAAAGCTAGTTGCTTTGACCATTAACCTACCTCTCCATATTGTATGGGTCTGTAGTCTTGTGAGTTGTTGTATTCCGTAACTTAAGCGTTATCAGTTGACTTAAACAATGGTATGACAATGATAATTTATTATAACCACGTACTCACTAAAAGTTAAACATTTCGGACCGTATTCGTCGTTATTTTCTGGTTACACTATTGACGACTAAGTTTATGAGATAATATTAAATTAAAATTATATGAACTCGTTCTCCAAGTAGGTACCCGAATATAAGCCACACTCTATGTGTGAGGGCTAGTGGTACCACCCAGTTCCTCTAACCGAAGTAGGTAGGGCGAGTTCAATAGTAGGACTTATTGGTTAAAATTCGAGCACCTTAGCCATTAAGCCACCATTTCATTATTAGAAGATAAGTAGTGTAGTAAATCAATCATTTGAAATGGTAGAAGTATTAGTTAGAAGTGATAAACCTAAATAATGGTGTCAGTAGTCTATGCCTCTTTTTCGGTTGATATTGTGTAAGAAGATAATAAAGGTTTACTTAAATGATTCGCTATATATTAGTTACATTTAAGTCATTAAGTCTCATAATAAACATATTATTCCGAACTATACTTCTGGGTTCTTTTTAAAAAAAATCTTTCAGTTTCATAAAACAGTGTATACTTTCCGATACAGTTCCGGTTGCTAACCAAAAGCTTTCATTCATTGATATTATATTTTTACATGATCCCCTTAGATCATATTATCTGCTCATCATAAAACAATGCTTAGTTAACATGGAAAGCGGTAATCTGTAACTATATTCTTCTTTAGCCTAAGCTCTATAATTGTATATATCTACAAAATGATAAAACTATGGTTCATCAGACTTGATAATGAGTGTGTTTATTCTATTATCTGTTTATTTTTAATGAGTAATTTGACGATGGTCATGATCGATTAGTCTAAGGTAGAACATACTAATTGTGGAATGCATTTGTACTGCTCTCAACATCCAGGTACATCCAACTAAAAAGAATAAGAATACTACCCTTGAATACAACAAAACGCATATTTCATTCAAATGATTCAACTAACAATTTATCTATCAGAATATATCACATGTCATAAATTTCTCATACAGTCAAATGATGATTTTCATTCTATTTTCTCATCGGTATTTTATTTTGTTTTCTATTTCATTTAGCTTCATATTTCATATGGATCGTTAGTATCACGAGCTTTAAATGCGGAATGTACACGTCGTTTAATTGGTCGTTTCGATGCTAATAAAGAAATCACTACAAATATTCGTCAAACAGCTTTTATTCTACGGTAAGACATATCATTTATAGTTATATATTCAAATAAATGTACCTCCATTCATCTGACTCTTTCGATCATTTTAAGTACAACAAGAAGCACTAGTTATATATAGAATAGATGGAATATGGCTGACAGTAGAAACCAAAACGTGCTATGTAGATAATACAATGGCGTTTGAAGCGAACGGTACTGGGTTCGAGTTCCGGATAGAATATCAACCCTGGGATGCACGTACATTCATTTGACGAGTCCCAAATTAGATGAAACTTGCGTCCTGGATTTCCGATGTCAGTCACATTTCATCTATTCTATATCAACTTGTATCTTAATGGAGTATATCAGGCCAATTCGCACAAGATGCTCATATGCCAACTAAGACTGATCGAATTTCAGTTAAAAAAAGATATCAACTACGGGATAATCCAATTCATTTCAAATCGAATTAAAAATGAAATAAGATCCACTCAAGAAAATGAATTCTTATTTCTATAACAAGCCTTCTCATCGATCATAGTCTACTTTGACAATATATTAATATTACGACACGTAAGATATGAGTTTACTGAAGTGAAGTGAATCTGAATATTTTGTCGTTTGTTTTATTCTAACATTGTCAATGGTTATCTTTCTGTCATTCTATAATTTATAATGTTATTTATATGCTATTAATAAGTGGTGACAGCTTGAGTTAGTACATGTTTATTCGGGCTAGTATGTTGATGTGTCTTTCTGTCTAATCTAGTTATCCTTCAATCGTTTCTAGTACCTTCAATCGTGTTACCTGTCACAATGTCCATTTCATTTACATCTTTATTGCTCAGTCTACTAGTGACTTATGAGTTTTAACATTCAAATCAAAACGTAAGATCAGGCCATAGAGTTATTGATTACTGGACTAAGTTGTGTAAATAGGTGGAGATTCCTTGGCCGAGGTTTGCGCAATTAGAGATTACGGGTAACATGACTAGGAATCATTAGCAATGGTGTGTGTACATTCACTCTTTGTCTTGCCCTAACTTCTAAATTTCATAGTAATCTTCAATTATTTATCCAACGAATCCATATTTTCTTCTCGAATCATATCATCTATGCCTAATTTTTTCTTCTATCACGAATACTATTTCTTCTTATCGTACTCTAATATCTCACTGTGTTGATATGATATGGTAACTTGGAACAATACATATTATATGCCAAAATTTACATTAAATATATGTATGGTAGTTGTATACCTCTAAATTTACCTGTCATAATGCTGAATTTGTGAAGACTTCATATGTATTAACGGTGTGTATGAACAGAAGAACAATTAGATCCCTCTATCAAAATCCTACTTTTCATACTCTCTCATTGTAAAATGTTTACCAGATGGAGTTTTCGCATAACATACGTACCTAATACCCATTTATTTGTTTAGTTTCTATTTTCGCCTTAAATTATCAAGCACAGAATACTCAAAATGAATTGATCTAACCATTGGTTGCCTACATATATATGTCAATCTTGTAGTGTCTGGTACATTGTTAGTAGCTTGCTACTTGACTTTTCAATTTATAGTTATTTGTTTAGGAGTGAAGTTTGGTTTCGGCTACAGATAGCTGAAACAAGCTGCTTTACATGTGATATTGATGGTGATGGTAGATCACAGAGCTTACGCGAAAAATACTGTTACAACATGCACAAATATAAATTCAATCCCTGTATTTGTAATCTGTAAAAATTGAACCTATTTACCAAATACAAGTCTATGTATTCGAATGTGGGCTACGCTTATGATTGCTAATTGACTACTCAAACTTAAGTGAATACAGTGATCACGAATACCATTAAAAGTATTACATACATACCATCCAACCACTTCCTAACACCTCGTCCTTCAGTGTGGGCTAGTGTAAGAGTAAGTTGGGAGAAAACTAGAGACAGTCAAGTCAGAATGTAGTATCAGTTTATAAAGTCGTTTATCGTTAAACTCTGTCATATAGGTAGGCGCTGACTGCTTGGTTAAAGTTTATGCTATTATCTTAATCTATGGTTAGAAACGTTGATTGACATGACTCAAAATTGGTTACAATATTGCAGATCCATTTACTATCTGTCTCTCTTTAACTCTTCAACTTTTGAATTGTTTTTAATTTCTATTATGTGAATCCACTCTTCTAAAATCGTATTGTCTATGACTAACTGCTTCTACTACTACCACTCTGGCATTTTTCTTGATGATTCCATATCGCGGTGGTAAACGGTGTGAAAACTTGATCCGATGCACCTGTATGGTAGGTTCTGAGTTGCTTATGTTCGACCGCTGTAATTGAAATCGATACAGTGGGGTTTCAAACTTGTAATGTATTAATAAAAATTCTGTTACCCTAACTTTAAAGTCAACGGTCTGAAGTATAAAAATATATTGTTGTAAATACGATAATAAGATTATAATGTTATTTAGAGAAAAAATGCACATGGTACACAAACAGACCGTAAACCCAAAATCTTCCTAGACTATAATGATGGTTATATAAAGTGTGATTAGTTGAATTGTTTAGTTACAAAATGTAAATTAGAAACCAAGTCATATGTTTAAGTCAACTTCCGCCTTCTGTCTATTTGATAAGGCCAGTTCCCTTCATTCGGTCTACAAAACTATAGTTTCCAGTGTGTGAGACTTAAATCAGGAAAAAAATCATTCGTTTAAATTACTTTCTATCCACCAGAGTTGTATGCGTCTAGATTTTATGGTAAATCCCTTCAATAGCTTATGTGATTAGTTTTTACGGTTTATAAATATGTTCCCGTGATTACTGTATTGCGAACCGGAAGTAATTCTGTTTGACATTAATCCTTTTTATGGAATCCAAAGATTTAAAAGGTCAGTGGTCTAAGGGTTAGGGGTTCATGCGCGAGACCGAAGGTCTTGAGTCCGAGTCCCTGTCGAAAGGGGTCGTGGGTGCACACTCCTGAGGAGTCCCATATCAGGTTACATCAGTCGTTCAGTGGTTCTAGATTTTCAATGATGCTCTAATACTGACCAGTTTATGATTTCAATGAAATGCCTTCAAATTTATTTTTATGACCTGGTTCTTTATCTTATATTCATCCATGATTTTTCGAATTAGTTAGTAAGTGTAATCGGTTTCTATATTTCTTTTATTAATTGCCAAATGACCTGAGTCTTAAGCTTTTTAAAATTCTCTGATCTTTTTTTTATTCTTTCTATCTCAACATTTGTTGTTGTCGTAAGCAAAAATGGATAGTGGCTAGCAGTGGAATCCAGGACGCTCGCTCCGTCCTATTTGAGACTCGTCATTGCACAAGCAAGTGGCTATCAGGACTCAGTAGCTGAGTGAATAACGCGATGGCGTTTGAAGCGAAAGGTACTGGGTTCGACTCCCAGAGTGAACATCAACTCTGAGATTCATGTACATCCATCTGACGAGTCCCGATTGGGATGAAACGCACGTCGTGGATTCCACTGCTCACCACTATCCCATCTTTGCTTACAATGCTTGTGAAATAAGGCTATATCGAGGCAATACGCACAGTATGCCAATTAGAGACTAACCAGTTTCAGTCGTAAACATCAATGGGAAGATTCAAACAAGTAATACTAAGTGAATTTGTTGTCATTTAAGAAAGTAACGAAAACCTCACAGATAAACTATTATGTTTAGACAATGAAACTAGTAAATAGACTATTGTATCCTGTTAATATCATGATAATGATTACATAATGTTTACCACATATGTTATTATTAATCGATATCTTTCCCTTTTTTTGTTTTTTGGTATTTTAGTGAATATTTTCTTGATCCATGTTTATGTCGACCATGTAAAACTGCTTATTCATGGTTTAAAATACCAGCTATGCTTTTAGCATGTTTTTGTTTATTAACATGGTTAAGTTTAGTTGGTCGTAGAGCATATTTACGTCGTAATAATTTGAATACACGTCCATATTGTTCATTATCTGATCTTACTTATACAACAACAAATAGACAGCATTATCATCATACACGTTCATCACGTACTGGACGTATTCGAACTGGTGGATTATCTTCACCATTTAATTTATGGGAAACAAGATCATATCGTTCAAATAGTATACATGGTATAGAAAGTACAAATAATATGTCCAATTCAAATTGGTGTAATCTTTCTTCATGTATGTTATATTTAGTTGATTATTACCATTCTCTTTTGTAATACTTTGTTTTCTGTTAAAATTTTAATTATTTTTTTTATTGTATCAATCTTACTGTATTGGCTAAGAACTAGGTTAGATTTACTCTTCTATAATTTACATCTTGAGTTGGTTTTCATGAAACAGCCATCGAAAAGTAGGAAATAATGGAGATTTGCTTCGTCCTTTTATGGGACTCTTCAACAGTATACGTTCATTATCTTATTGAGGATTGAACCTTAAACTTTCCGATCTTGTTAGCCTTTAGACCAGTTAGTCTTCATTCAATAGTTTATATTTCTAAATACAATCGAATCAACATATATAGAATAATCATTTTCCAACTCCATTGGTCATTGATAGTTAATTGCTTAGTGTTCAACATGATTGGATTACATTACTCTCATTAGAACTCAACCAAAAACCACTAGACAAATGTTTCGTTTTCTGTTATGATTTAATAACCAGTACTGACCTTCTTGTGTTCCCGGTACTTAAATTACTTGAACATTACCATCAACTTACAAGCTTGTCACTGGATAAATACATACATCTTTAACTCCGAATGACTTATACTAAATTTTAACTACTAAAGAACCACCCTAAACGTTCAAGGAGACTTTACACGCTTGAAATCGAATCCAGAATATAAGTTTACACGAGTAAATCAGTAAGCTGTACATGATAAATGTGAGGACATCTTCCGGTGAACTCAAGGAAGCACTAAGAGGCTCTGAAAGAGCTGGAAACATTCCATCCAATCATTGTTTGAAAGAACATCCCAGAATCTCGGCTTATAGCTACCCGATTGGATAAATGCTAAAAACCACCGCATGCAGATTAAATGATTATAATGGTGATTTCGTTTTTACTAAATACTATAAATACCCCAGTGTTTTGTACCATATTTAACTGGTTGGAATAAGATTTCTTCCCCTTCCCCTCTTCTTCTATCTTCTAACTTGCGACTTGGGAAGGTTTGTAGTGGCCTAAATCTGATTCTGTCTATACTCGTATATAATAAATGACTTTATTCCGCGTTGGTGAACAACGGAGTTAAATAAGTCAAATACGAGAATGGAATTAGGATACATATATTTTCTACAGTCATTGATTTGGCCAGAGAATCAGAGTGATGAAGCGAACGAAGCAAAAATCACGCGCAATGGAGATGGCTGGGAAGCCAACTCGATTTAAGCAAGCGTTAGTCAACATTTATAGTCAGGCAAAAATGAGTGACAGACATATGATGAATAAGATACGAAGTGTACACACATATACGCTCATATAAAAGTATAGCCAAGGTTAATAAGCAAATGATTAACAAGATCAAAATATGACTCATGACAGGCGAATTGGCTTGGCCAGCAACTAGAATAAAGTATATGGGCTTAACATAACAACCGATACTACATAGCCCCCTTGTAGAAAATAGCACATTTATAAAAAAATGTCTGTTTTCGAAAAATAACACTGAAGCGGTATGTAAATAGTGTTAACATGTAGGAAAAAAATTGTACAATACCTGATAAATTAGAGTCAAGCGAGGGGTGAGCGTATTAAACGAATGTGTCATACTTCTGTAAAAAGGTACATGAATATTGTCAAGATGCGGACAAAAATTGAAATGCTAGCATGTGATTATGAGTAAATTGGTAAGCGTACAAAAAAATTTAACATGCATTTATGTAGTGACTGTTCGAATGATAAAATAACATGTTCGTATGAGCGATTCGAAATATCGTGAAAATAGAGTAATAAATCGTTAATAGGTATGACAGCGGAATAAATCATGGAAATAAGTAATGTAGAATATGATAGAAATTGGTCTGTAGTGCCGATTGAACATGAGGATAAAGAACAGCGAAATATGTTCCGATAAGCCGCAGTAAAGTAAATAGCGTCGATCAGCGATTAGTAGATTCGAATTCGCATACCTGGAGTTCGTGTGTGGTAAAAATAATCGAGTCGTAGGATGATAACTGCATCAACGGTTGATGTTCATTGCTGTACTGCTAATGATAATGATCATGAAATGCGAAGTCAGTGTACGTTGTCGTGTGCGTCGAGTTATCGTTAAATATGTATTAGTAGAATGACCAGAGGAACAGAATAGTGACTGCGGAGACGAGATATGCGGAGTCGTATTCCTTTATGGTCATGCAGCCTATCGTGGTTTGTGTAGTTAGAGGGATATGCGCTCAACCTCGTTTGTTGCGAAACCGTATAAAGGCGTGATAAAAATACCAATACATATGATAATCGATGACGGCGGGTGAGACTGCCTTGGATGTGACGAACAAGAGTGTATCTTTGAGAGACTAGCTCTAAACTCTATGTTCTGGTGTACAGTGCAACGGGAATAGAAAATTAATAGCAGTAATCGAATATTTTTGATGCGTAATAGATGATGCAGCATTCAGATTTACATGTCGATGAATAGATAATATGAACAAACTAGGGATCATCGTGAAACAAAAATTGAGGAAGTTCGGTTTTGGTTGTCGCTGAAAATATAGAAAACGACGATTGCTGCGTACCAATAAGATGAATGAATATTAGTTGTATCGAGAACATAAGTTCCTACTATCGGGAGTATAACTCCAAACTTATGTCTATGATAGTGTAATATTAAGCCGAAAATGACATGAAAAAAATTGGAACGAACTCACTTGAATCAGGAAAATTTTACGTCATTGGATAATAAAAATAATCCAGTGAGTTTCGAATATCATAACGTGTAATGTCCATATCATTATAATTTGTTCGATTAGTGATATGACTACGTATATGTCATAGTTTAATGTTAATACGAACAAAAATAATAACTCCACGTTAGATGATGATATGACATTATTGTAATAATGAGCATATGATGATTATTCGGATCATAACGAAATATGTTAATACGAACAAAAATAATAACTCCACGTTAGATGATGATATGACATTATTGTAATAATGAGCATATGATGATTATTCGGATCATAACGAAATATGTCGTTGGCGGTTCCATTTTTGATTTGTGTTCGCTCGTTGCGGTCGCCAATTATGTAGTGAGTTCGTACACAGAGGTTGTCGATTCTGGTCCGTGTTCGTTCGTCGAGGCATCCAATTCTGTTGCGTCGTGCTCGTTCGGCGAGGTATCCAATTCTGTAGCGTCGTGCTCGTACGGCGAGGTATCCAATTCTGTAGCGTCGTGCTCGTACGGCGAGGCAACCAATTATATTGCGTCGTGCTCGTTCGGCGAGGCCTCCAATTCTGTGGTGCCGGAATTCGTTAATCGTTCGTTTCGATAATCGATATAATTCTAATCTTAACGGCGCGTAAAATCAGAAGACAAAGGATAGCAGCAACTACAGTTTACTGTCGAATAACTCAGGTCACAAAGTTAACATCTGAGCGAATAATAACGAGCGAGTGAACAGGCGAATAAGCGAAGGAAGCGAACGAGGCGGAAATGACATGCAGTGGAGATGGCTGAGAAGCCAACTCGAGAGCGAAGCGAAAACAATGCGTATTGGAGATTGGCTGTGAAGCCAACTCGATTTAAGCAAGCGTTAGTCAACATTTATAGTCAGGCAAAAATGAGTGACAGACATATGATGAATAAGATAAGAAGTGTACACATATACGCTCATATAAAAAGCACTCAAGGTTAATAAGCAAATGATGAACAAGATCAAAAGATGACTCAATGTACAGGTGAATTGGCTTGGCCAGCAACTAGAATAAAGTATATGGGCTTAACATATAAACTGATACTACAAACCTAACACAAAAATGTATATATTCAAGATGTTGCGACTGATGAATGTAGGTAATATTGGTAATAACTAATCTTCTAATATGGATCGTGTATAAATATGGGGACAAATATTTATATGGGG
>NC_031502.1:1125556-1184901 GCF_000237925.1 Schistosoma mansoni | reverse complement strand
TGGTTGGAATAAGATTTCTTCCCCTTCCCCTCTTCTTCTATCTTCTAACTTGCGACTTGGGAAGGTTCAAGCGTTCGAGTGCTTAAATTGTACGCGGTATAATAAAAATTCAAGTTCCAGGTGTAACAGAAAAATTGAGCATATGTTAAATTTTTTTAACTCGGTTAACAGCTGAACAAATAAAACGTAATATTCAATAAATTACATTCATTATAGTATAATGTTTAAATCAACCAACAATTTAAGGTTCAATTTCATTCATGCTGTGTCAATCATTGCTTCATTGTGAGGTATACTGATTATATATATATATATATTATATAGGTCACCAAAAATAAACAACTAGAAACTAACAAGTGGTCTAACTGAATAATCAAAATCTTACTAATATGAGTGGACAAACTTTATTTGGCATAGCGATTTACTATTATTACTTCATATATTTGTGAGTACAAAGATTACTATCATTATCATGAGTATAATGTATTGATAAAAAAGGGTCTTTTGGTAGATATCAACTCACTGAAGACATTGATGAATGGTTGCTCAAATTCGTGGATTGGTTGAAGTAAGACATTAACACCGTTGGATGCCGGCTCAGTGGTCTAGTGGTCAAGCGCTCGCGCGCGAGACTTATAGGTCCTGGGTAAGAATCTCGCGAGACGGGATCGTGGATGCGCACTGCTGAGGAGTCCCACAATAGGACAAAACGGCCTTAAAGCAGTGCTTCCAGGTTTTCCTTGGTGGTCTGACTTCAATTGACTCATGATCTCAACTATATAAAATTACTAAAATCTCCACAAAAACCCCTTCTGAAAATGAAAAGTATCATTTTACGGATCAGTGAACATCAACTTTAACTGACAACACAATAATACTTTGATAAAAGAAAAGTAGTTCAATACATTGCATTCTTTAATTCCTTAAAATAAGTTTTTGGCGAGTGTGACTACAATTTATGGATGATGACCTTTGAGTGATGATGGTAAAGTAGTAACCTTGATTAATCAGTAGTATTTGAAAGCTTCTAGAAAAATTTTCAAAAGATGAATAGTTATTATTTCTTTATTGTGTTTTACTATTATTTATTTAAACACATAAATATTGGTACAAGGAAGCATTAGATGAATATGCGCCACACAAACCGAATGAGATTTGTGTGAGGGCTGTGATACTGCCCAGGTGTCCAAACTGAACCAGGTGGTTTTCTTAGATGGCCACACCCGGAGCCTTTGACCTAAAGGTCTGATCCACAAGGCAGTGGAACATCGTGAGGAGATGCAGTCCCAGTGACCAACGATTGATTCATACGCCGTTTGATCCCTCAGGATACTGGAGTCCATTGGTTTGGAATCAGGGTTTTCCAACTCCCCTAGGTGGACCCTCCATATCCACCAACCCGTTTAAAGCGCCAGACATTCGCTTTTCGTCCTCTCAATTTCGTAAACAACACCCGTGGTGCGAGAAGGCAGTGAGTAGGACTTCCCTGACAGGCTATATATTCGTGTGGCCATGTGAGAGCATTTGGAGAGGGAGAGAGGACTCTTCCCACTCTTGGCCGTACCAGGGCATTTGGGGGCACCTTTATTGTGACTAGGCAAGTACCTCTTGTTTTAAAAAAATCAATCTTACCATCGTTTTTTTATGCTTCTAGAATGATAAGATTAACTGCAATTCTTAAAATACATAAATTCACCCTCAAAGTATAGTACTTCCATATATCTTGTATTTTATTGATGAGATTCATGGTTAAATGTTTCTGTAGAACAGGAAAACTTTAGGGATTTAATGTCAGTAGTGTCCAACGTAGAATATTTATCAGTAGCAAAAAAACGTAATAGAATAACCTTCATACTCGTTAGATCAATCTATGATATTAGTGTGTGTCTATTAAATTATAGTTCGACGTATGTAGAACGACTTGGTCTTCCTGATTCAACTAGTCAATTAGTTAAACAGTCTACAAATGTGACACTTATGTGCATCGGTTCAAGTTGCCACATCACATCATTCTTGCTAGATGAGATTAATAAAACAAGTGCCAGAGTAATAGAACTAATATCAATACTAATGGTGACGGAAAAGATTAAACATAGATAATATGACTCGGGAAAGAAAAATGAATTAGCACAATAAAAAGTACATGGTAATTTTAAATCTCGAGATCTAAAAGAAGACAGACTGAGTAGATCTAGGTCATTGTAACCCATTCCAAGCTGTCACACAATATCTCAAACTATTAGTTATGACAATCACGTATACTCCGATCTGATAATTTGCTCAGCCCAAAAGTTTATGATTTCATGAACTGGTGTCATATCTTGATCTAGTTGTCCTTATTTATTTCTCAACTTACTCCTACACCAGGTAACATTGTACGTGAGACAAGCAGTTTTTATGCGTAGGTAATATATCTCTTCTCAACTGTTTAACTTTAGATTATTCTATCCTAGTATGGTTACGTATCATTTTTACCATACTTCTCACTCATTGTGTTTGAAATTTAGCATAGACCATGATTGATATATCACAATGCATTATATTTATCCTATTTCCCAAATGCTTACTTACAAATTTATACAAGAATGAGTCACTCTCAAATTTTAGAATCAAGATTTCTCAACTCGGTAAAAGTCAGTCAGTCACAACGTAGAACTTCGTACGTACGTACATCAGTTTGAGTTGTCATACCACATTAGCACAGAGATGCAGTTGTCCATTCAAATCCCATAGTGGTAAAAGTAGTAAGAGTATAAGCATTAATGTGAAAGATAAGGGTTTGAAGATGTTATTGAAGGAGTATAATACGGTGAAATAAATTTGGAAAGAGAAAAAGGATACGGACATGAAGAATTCAGAAGATTAGAATTTGGTAGAACACAAAGAGTGGATGCACCTCCGCCATTGCAAACGATTTTGAGCCATGTCATTCAAGGTCTCTAACCATCGATTGCTATCATCTCGCGGATCCCAACCAGGTAGTCTACACCTACCAACATGGCTCAGTCCACTTGTCAGTTACTTCATGGATTTGTGCCATGTTTTGGTCTGGCCGCCCCTAGCTTTCTTCCAAACTACTCCTATACCATGGAACATTGCACGTCGGGGCAGTCGGTGGTTGGGCATACGTAGCACGTTTCCCAGCCATCTCAACTGATGAAGTTTCACTACTTCATCAATCGATTTGCCATCCTTACCTAGTACCCGTTTTCTAACAACTACATTACTTACCCGGTGGTCCCAGGATATACGAGCAATGCTTCGAAGACACCTATGATCGAACACTAGTAGCCTACGAATATCCTCTACTCTTATCGGTCATGTTTCACTGCCATAAAGTAGGACGGAACGAACTGCTGCACAGTAAGCCCGTTTTTTTGTTGCTAGATGGATATCTCTCCTACGCCATAAATGACGCAAGTTGGCGAAAGCTAGTCGAGCCTTCTGTATCCGTGCTGAGATTTCGTCACATACCAGACCACAAGGGCTGATGAGACTCCCAAGATAAGTGAAGCGGTCAACATACTCAACTACTTCACTCCCTACCATTAGTTCAGCTGCCGATGCAACCCTATCCAACTCGGTAAAATAAAGATACTTGAACTAATCTGTTTTGTTTTTGCAGTTTAACTAATCAAACGCGTTCACAACAACCAATGCATTAAGTATGACTTATAATCTTGTAAATACCAATGTACAAACTCATTTAGTATTGTTTGTTTGAATCATCCCATCAATGTGTTGGGACTGCAATTGATCAGTCTCTAATTGGCATACGTGCATACTGTGCGTATTGCCTCGATATAGCCTTAATTCACAAGCATGGTAAGCAGAGATGGATAGTGGCTAGCAGTGGAATCCAGTTTGATGCGCGTCTCGTCCTATTTGGAACTCGTACCACAGTGAACATCAACTCTGAGATGCAGGTACATCCAGCTGACGAGTCCCAAATAGGACGAAACGCGCGTCCTGGATCCCACTGCTAGCCACTATCCATCTCTGCTTACCAATGTACAAAGTTTCAAATTCTTTTCCATTTAAAAGTAGTTTTAACATTAACAAATTGTCGAAAATATTTATATCCAATAATTGTAATGATTAAATGACATAAGGCAATACAAAACATGTGTTGCTTACAATTTTGATACACCCTTCTTAATTCAATCAATATAAGGACGATATCTTTTTTTTCTTCTGATAATTTCCCCTCTCTCTTTATTATACAACCATTAGACTCAATTTATTCACCAATCAATAAACGTTAAATTAGACTAAGTTTGTTAGTGTTTGTACAAAGAGAAATAATAATAAGCAAATATAAAGTTGGAATATTGAAATGATATAAGATGAAAAGGAAGATATAAGGGATAAGATAGTTGCTAACAACAACCAATCATATTTTTATATTCATATGATAAATTGTAAGAGATGTGTAAGAGATGCTTCGATATTCGTAATGAAAACGTTTGATATGATATTTTCACTATTAAACCATTTCATTCGTTTACTATCGCATAGAGTTGTGAAGATTGTTAAGTTGTGATTGAGATCATGAACCGATCAATGTTAAATCACGACCATTGAAAACCTGAAAGCACTTGACGGTCGTTTCGTCCTACAATGGGGCTACTCAACAATGCGCATACGGGATCCGAACCCAATACCATCGGTCTCACGGATGAACGCCTAACCTCGTGGATTGGTTGAAGTTAGACATTAACACTGTTGGATGCCGGCTCAGTGGTCTAGAGGTTAAGCGTTCTCACTCGAGACCAATGGTTCTGAATTCGAATCCTTCGTAAGGGATCGCAGATGAGCACTGCTGAGGAGTCCCATACTAGGGTTAAACGGCCGTCCGGTATTTATAGGTTTTCGACAGTGGTTTATCAGTGATCGGTTCATGGTCTCAATAACCACAAATTGTTTCATTGAGTTATAAACTTCAATGTTCAACAGTAACAAAATGCCTGAAATAGTGTGCGAAAATGTTATCAATCCATAATCGAAGTACTTCAGTATCAAGTATACAATTCAATATCATAGTTTTTAATTTTCCGAAAAAAAATGCTTATTTATATTAAAAAGTCGGTATGCAAACAAAAACTAAAAAGCTAGACCACCATGGGAAACCTGAAAGCACTGGACGGTCGTTTCAATCAGGTCTGTTGGGAGATATCAACTCACTGAAGATATTGGTGAATGGTTGCTCAAATTCGTGGATTAGTTGAAGTTAGACATTAACACCGTCGGATGCGGGCTCAGTGGTCTATCGGTTAAGCGCTCTGGTATAAGACTGATAGGTTCTGGGTTCGAATCTCATGAAGTGGGATCGTGGATGCGCACTGCTGAGGAGCCCCACAATAGGACGAGATGGCCTTAAAGCAGTGCTTCCAGGTTTTCTATGGTGGTCTAGCTTCAATTGACTCATGATTTCAACCATATATAAAAAATTACTAAAAATCTCCACAAACAACCCAAAAGTGTAAGTCATTGTTTAATAAAGTATTATTTTGTAACAATTTATGTCATATCACATTAATTTGACTTTGTATTTCTTTCAAGCGAATTGGTGTCCTTATTCATTAAACAATTTTCATTTCATTTTAGTTAGTCATTATCACCATGATTTAGTCCTATCATTTTAAATTCTTCATGCCTAAGTAACAGTATCAAATTATTTAAAATAGTAACACTGTTTCATTTGTAATCTAGTGAGTGTTAAGAAATAGCTCTTTGAATTGATTACTTTCTGATGAGTGAATAGTTTCGGATATGAGGAGGGTACACGACATCACTGTTTTTACTCATTTGCCATATGGGAGTTCGCGATTATAGCTTTGGATTACTCTAGTTTTGTATGAAGACTAATAGTAATATCAGCCGAGAGGCCAAACCTAGATACGTGAAATGGGGTTGGAACTAACTTGTTGAGACTCGAGTGCTTCAGTTACTAAGCCCCCACCGCACTATCTGTTTTGCGCCATAGTTTGTTAATTAACGTTCAGTTTTCATACTGAACAGACTATGACACAGCTATAGATTCTATGTCACATCCATTTTTTGTGATATAATACATCCATCACCCAATTTTATTATTGCTAAGTTTATCTACTCTTAACAATCAAGACTTTACTTCACAAAATAATGAAACAACGTCTAGGGATCCATTCTATTGATGTCGTAACTTTCAGTTTTTTGAACTGCACTTTGAATATGTGTTCGTTTCAGGCTGGTGTTACTGTTTAGTTATTTAGAGTCTAGTAGATTGGACGGATTTGAAAATCGAATGCCCTAGTTACTAAGTGACCGGCCATCCTACTTATTTCCGCAACCGTATCATTAGTACTGGTTTATACATTTAACATTAAGTCTTACTATTTCTGCTCAAACTAGAAGAATTGTTCAAACGTCAATCAGTCGTATGCTTATTTATTTATTTAAACACATAAATATTGGTACAAAGGGGCACCAGATACATATGCGTCGCACAAATCTCATTTGATTTGTGTGAGGACTGTGATACTGCCCAGGTGCCCAAACTGAAGCAGGTGGTTTTCTTAGGGGGTCACACCCCGAGCCTTTGACCTAAAGATCTGATCCACAAAACAGTGGAGTATCATAAGGAGATGCAGTCTCATGGTAGCCAGTGACCAGCAATTGATTCATACGCCATTTGTTCACTCAGGATACTGGAGCCTATATGCATTATTGGTTTAGAATCAGGGTCTCCCAAGTCCCCTAGGTGAACTTTCCGTGTCCACCAACCCGGTTAAAGTGCCGGACATTCGCTTTTCATCCTCTCAATTTCGTAAACAACAGTAATGCCACGAGAAGGCAGTGAGTAAGACTTCTGTGGCAGAGGCTATATACGCGTGGCTATGTTAGAGCATTTGGAGAGGGAGAGCGGACTCTCTCCACTCTCGTCCGTACCAGGGCATTTGAGGACATCAGATGTAAGACTAAATAATTGGAAGGTAAATTTTGTCACAAGTAAATTGTGTTTATGTCACAACTTGAATAGAGAAAAAGTTATGTACGGTTACTGGAATGTTTCTTTTTTCTTTCAATAGGTCGAAATAGTAAAATCATCTTCAGATACTTTGTTTTGAATATGTTACATTCATTACAATCATGTATTTATTATATCAAAGAAGATTTGTAAAGGGTTGAACTTTCAGAAATACTGTACTGGAAATTCCTGCATAATTATTAAGTGCTTGGATTATTACATTTTCATCATGTTTTCCTATTTCTAAACTTTCATTCGACCCATAAACCGTTGTTATATGTCTTATTGTTCCAGATTTACCAATAATTAATCATTTCCCTATTATTCCAGTTTACTGTCACTTACGACTGAGTTGTGTACAGATTGTAATTTTCTATTCGTCTTACCGTGCGCTTAGGTATTTATGAGGCATATCTGCTTCATATCTTCGTCTTCTGACTGGACCATTGGATTAGCAGCTGGAAGACCAATAAGCTTTAAGGTCTTCCTTGTTGTTCATTAGCCGCTATGTCATTTGATAAGTAGGTCAACTCTCCTACAGGAAATATAGGCGAATGAATCAATAATTGGACTAGACAATACAACCGGCCTTATAATACACTATCTGATCACAATTCGATGTTAGAGCCTATGTTTCTTTTTGTTCTCATAACAGTATTGTTATATATTAGCATGGGTTGTTCGTTATGCTGAATTATATGGGCGTCTTTTTTATTTATGGTTAATTAAATACATTGGCGCCAGTATTGTTTAATCTTTCTACTTTTAATTTCCTCCTTTATCAACATTGTACTTTTTTTCTATAGATTTTGGACGACCTAATGGTCTCTATTCTGATGGATTTCGTACTACACCTCCACCACCGGCTTATTCTAGTTTAAAGCATATGATTCAACCACCACCAGCTTATTCAGAAATTCAATCTACTACTGATTTATTAGCTAAACAATGTGTTAATACATCAACGCCAATAACTACTACTACTACTACTTCAAATATAGGAAATCCAGCAGAAATTGAACAATCACAACATGAATCAATGCATATAACATCATCACCTAATACTATTATTATTACTACTACTACTAATAGTACTACAACTACTACTACTACTACTACTGTCAACACGAATTCTCCGCCTTCTTATTCTGAAGTTGTTTTATCACGTTCCAATCATGCATATAACTACAAAATCAATCATAACACATCATCTTCAGACACTAACGAAACAGGCA
Organism: Schistosoma mansoni; assembly: GCF_000237925.1. Classification (NCBI taxonomy): domain Eukaryota; kingdom Metazoa; phylum Platyhelminthes; class Trematoda; order Strigeidida; family Schistosomatidae; genus Schistosoma; species Schistosoma mansoni. The sequence continues at coordinate 1,176,657 of NC_031502.1, read as the reverse complement.
CAACATGTACATCAAATCTTGATACGTCGAGTACAATTACAGATTAATCAATAATACAAATCTTGTTCTCTCTTTTATTATTAGAATAAAATAAGCAGCAATTATTATTCGATGAAATTTTTTCACTTACTTTACTTACGCCTGTTACTCCCAACGGAGCATAGGCCGCCGACCACCATTCTCCAACCCAATTCGATGAAATACACATATATATATACATATGAATGATCAGATTTCAATAGTTTCAATATATATATATATATATACGGTCCTTATATTGGATCCAATGTTTCAGTCTTCTTCTTCTCTGGAAGGTTCTTTTCTCTCTCTCTTCCCAGTAACTTTGTCTTCTGATTCAACTTATTTTAATGAATGAATCTGTGATGCTTTTTATTGTATTTTATTTTCATTTTACAAATATTGTATATGATAGACAAGTACAGATATATATGTCAAATTGTAATACTATAATGATATTCTCTGCTTTCAACGTAATGCCTGTTTATTTTCGTTAACTTTGCTTTTTACATTCGTTCTTTATCTTCTTTGCTATTGAACGTGTACAAAAAAATAAACTTGATATTATATTTATTCGAAATGTTGATTAGTTATTTTGTCATTTATGTGGAAAACCTGGAAGCATTGGACGGCCGTTTCGTCCTATTATGGGACTCCTCAGCAGTGCGCATCCACGATCCCGCCTCACGGGATTCGAACATAACATAACACATTCAATAGACATTCTTATCCGTTGCACAAGTGAGTAACTATTTGGACTCGAGAGCCAAGTGGATAACGCATTGGCGTTTGAAGTGAATGGCACTGAGTTCGATTCTTTAGATGAGCTTCAAATTTGGGATGCAAGTAAATCTAACTAACGAGTACCGAATCAGACGAAACACGCTTCCAAGATTTTCACTGTTAGCCATATTCTGCATTAAATTGTTGTTATCAGTTTCAATAACTGAATATTTCACTAATTTAGGCTTAATATCTGTATTAGTTCTAAAAGTGTTATGATAATGATTGCTTAAAGTTAAAGTTTCGGATTTGGAGGTGTGGATATCAATCCTTTTAATTGACTAAGCATTTAAATGGAATGATTGAGAAAAGACTTCTCAAGTGTGAATATTTTGACTTGATTTTAAATTTAGAAAATTTCATCCAAATATCAATCATTAGTTCAGACAAACAAATATTTAATGTAAATATGAATTTAAGAGTAAAACTTGAGGTTAAAATCTTTAGGAAGAGTTTAGTCACAAAACTTGGGGTTGTTTGAAAATGCTCAATCTGGAGTTCCTTTTTTCATTACGGCATGTCGTTATTGAGAGAACCACTGAAAATCAAAGTTGCACTGTATAGTTGTTTTTTGGAACGTTAGTTGCACATTACTTCAGTGTCCCAAATAAAGACGAATTAGTGTTAGGGTGTTATGTCCCGATAAGAATTATGAGTGGTAAGTTTTGAGAACTATTTATCGACCAATATGGTACATATATTTTTATCGTATAATTTTTAACTAACTAAACTATTCATATTCGTGTCCATCTTATCATAAGCTTTATTTTGACCTATGAACTATCATAATATGATTTACCGTTCTTGAGTTATACCCAGTCTATCATTTACTATCTCCCTTATTCACAGCCACATTCGGCTAAATCTTATACAAATTTTATTTTCTATTTTACGGTACGATGTGGTCTGTTTGATTTGGTATATAAACTCAGTATGTTTGAAATATAATGATTCATACCGCAGAGGCTGAGATTGGTGTTCTGGACTTAACTTACTGGGCTAGACAGCAGCAGGACCAATAAGTACTCTAGACTGCTCGTACGGGTTTCGTGTGTCATTGGTTCGATCGATAAATCACTGCTCTCTAGTTGGCGATATTGTTACGTTCTACATTAATAGGGCATCGAGGCGGCACAAGTTATAACATAGGGTGGGCCAGTCAGACATATCAGCTCAAAGCAAAATAATAGGTAGCAGATTTTGATATGTGGACTCTATTGGGTGAGATTAGATTCATCTATGTAAGAATCTTATCTATATTTATGAATGAGTTTATGTACATACTTCTTTTCGGTCAACCAATAAAGCTTCCTAATTATATCTTATTTTCTCACTCAAATAGAACGTCGCGCTTGCGCATAAATAGTATAGATGACATAAACGGATGACTACCCAATGCAACGAAGTTATCCTATGATTGTTTGTTTCTACTGGCTCTTCAACTGATAATAAAATTTAACTTCAACGCAATAATTATATCTTCAAAATAAATATATTAACTGAATTACCATTTTACAAATTTTAGTATACAACAATCGAATGGATAACGCGATGGCGTTTGAAGCGAAATGTACTGGATTTGAGTCCCAGAGTGAACATCAACTCTGATATGCAGGTACATCCAGCTGACTAGTCCCAAATAGGACTAAACGCGCGTCAAACTGGATTCCACTACTAACCACTATCCATCTTTGTTTACAATACTTATCTCGTGTTCATATACTTTTTCATAAATAAATTGTACATTAAAAACAATAACCTTGTCTGAATATTTTCTTTAGATGGAATAAAACATTTTTAGCAATTTTTAGAACGAAATCGATTTTATACTTTACTTGTGTTTGTTTTAAAAGATTTCCAGTAAATGTTTGTTTCTAGGGTACTAATATTCATTTTTACAAACGTTTTTGTTAACCTTTTTTTAAAAAAAAACGGTTGTCTCCTTTTATTTATTATTAGCTTTATTCAATATTATATTTTTGGTACAATATAGAATTCTCAGCACAAAATATTTCAACAAGTTTCCGTTTCTTACTTCTTGATCGATCCTGACGACAAATATTGATTGATCGCCAGTTAGAAGTTAACAGTCCAGTCAATTGACATCTGAATAATGTAGGTTCCTTTCGCTGCATATTGCCAGCAACCATGATATCTCTGATTGGGCCTTTTGTAGTTTATACAACGAAAGGTTATACACTTTACAGAAACGTACCTGGATAGGTTATGCGATTAATAGACATAATAATGTGTTAAAAAAAACAAAAACAGATAACTTGAAATATCTAGATGGCGGGAACAGGTAGCCTAGATGTTCAAGCAGGCCACCAATTCATATGTTTATAAAACTTTGTAGTCTTGAGCGGTTCAATAGTAACTAACATAGAGAAAGTTGTTATTTATGGAATTAGATTAATCAAAAGTAAACTAGTAACCTTCTGATGACTAGTTGAAATGAATTAAGCGTTATTGACACAAGATCTAAAAGTTTTGATGTACAATCTTTTACGAATTGTTAACTGTACAATATTGAAGAATCATGAGTTCGAATAAAACAGTTATGAGATACTAATTAGGATTTTGGCAATTTAACAATAGATTTCAGTTTGTTGTGAGCAATACATATTGTGATGTATGCTACTGATATCGACAGATATAAGTAGTATGTATCGTCAATCGATAGTGAAATGTTTGGAGGCAGAACGTAAAGAAGATCAAAGACAAGAGAACGAGTGCAAAGAATGATTGGTGTAGAAACAAAACAACAATGAAGTAGAGAGACGATTGACTGATATTTTTAAAAGGAACAGTTAAGTTTGAGACAATTGGTTGGCATTTTTTAAATTAGGTATTTACTGTATGGTTCTCAGATTTTAACAAGATGTTCCGTAGTGTTGTGTTCAAATGCATTCGATTGTCCCCACTTGTATTCTCATTTACTACAGTATAATATATTGGTTTACAAATAAATTCTGATTACTTATTTAGTAATTATCATTTAAAACGATTAGCTTTTTTGTTGATTATTAATTCTTATCAGAAGGGGGTTTTGTGGAGATTTTAGTAATTTTATATAGTTGAAATCATGAGTCAATTGAAACTAGACCACCATGGAAAACCTGGGAGCACTGGACAGCCGTTTCATCCTATTGTGAGACTCCTCAGCAGTGCGCATCTACGATCCCACCTCGCGAGATTCAAACCCAGGACCTACCAGACTCATATCAGAGCGCTTAACCGATAGACCACTGAGCCGGCATCCAACGGTGTTATTATCTAACTTCAACCAATCTACGAAGTTGAGCAACCATTCACCAATGTCATCAGTGAGTTGATATCTCCCAACAGACGTGGTTGAACTCCATTGGTTACTGCTTCTCACTAGAACTGGTAGGCCCTGGGTTCGAATCTCGAGGAGGGGGATCGTGGATGCGCATTGCTGAGGAGTCCCACAATAGGGCGAAACGGCCTTCCAGTGCTTCCAAGTTTTCCATAATGGTCTACATCATTGATTCGTTGGTTATTTAGTTTAATTTGATGAATTTAAAACAATTTACAATGTTCAATTCAGTTGATATTGTTTAGTTGAATCTTACCATTGACTTCCAGAACTGCGATTTGTCCGTCTCTTATTGGCCATATATGTATACAATGCGTGTTGCCTTGATATAGCCTTAATTCACAATTAGGACAAAACGCGCATCCTGGATTCCATTACTAGCCACTATCCATCTTTGCTTCTAATTTACAATGTTGTTTATAGAAATTTCTATCCTAATCGAATTATTGTTCATGAATAAATTGACTGACAGTTTATATTATAGTAGAACAATAGATATAAATGGAATCTTTTTAACTACAATGAACTTTACCTTGACTGTATTGTTATTATTTTTAGCATATTCATTGTTGACGCCCTGATTTCTAATAATATATTAGCAAAAAAAGAAATGGTCCTCTGTAGAGACTAAATTCTATGTTTATTTGATAATCTTTAACTGATAGTGTAGTAAACGAGAATACAAGTGGAGACAATCGAATACATTTGAACACAACATTAAATCTGAGAACCATACAGTAAATAATTCATTTGCATTATGTCATTCAATCATCTCACACTCGATTGTTCTGTAGTGCCGTGCTTCGCTAATAGTTCCCCTTGATAACCGTTATAATACATATCTTAACGGTGAATAAAATCAGAAGGCAAAGAGAAGCGGCAGCTACAGTTTTATTGACATATAACGCAGGCAAGAAAGCTATAAGCACATGAGTAAATATCAGCGAGTGAAACAAAAATGACATGCATTGTAGATGGCGGGGAAGCCAACTCACTTTATTCAAGCGTTAATCAATATTTATAATCAGACAAGAATAAATGACAGCATGTGATAAATAGGATAAGAAGGGTACACACACCTACGCTCATATGAAAATGGTCAGGGTTAATAAGTGAATAATTAACAAGATCAAAACATGACTCATGATGGATAGATGAATTGACTTGTTCAGAAGTAAGAATAAGGTAAATGTGCTTAACATATCAAATGATACTACAGTTCTTTTGTTTCTACACCAATCATTATTTGTTCTTATCCTCTTTTTTTGATCTTCTTACTGTTCTACCTCCAGACATTTCATTTTCGATTGATGATGTTTACTACTTATATCTGTCGATATCAGTAGCACACATAGCAATAGTAAAGTGGGTATTTATCATGTATGTACCCAGCTTTTTTATTTTTAACATTAATAGGTAATACAATGTGATCAATTATGGCAGAAAATTATCCTGATTAATTAGTTGCAACTATCAGTTGATTCATTTTTATTCTGTCTAAGTTTACGACTCCCGATAAAACAACTCACTAAAGCATTAGTTTATGCCTCTTTGATTATAGTCCAGTGTTATGAATGTTATACGAAAATAGTGTTATATCACAATGATACTGGAAACGGCTTAAATGATTTTTTAAACCTGTTAAACAATTGTTAGAGAGAGAGAGGCTGTAGATCAAGTAAACAGATAGTGAACTCTCGGATTAATTATTTGATGTTTAGACATTTGTAGTAGAGTTCTGAAAATGCATACCTATCAGAGTATCAAATAGGGAATTAAATAAATCTATAGCATTCACTCACCCATGCTGAACATGATTGGTAAGCCCTTAACCTGTTCCTTACTTTCCGTTTATGAATTGATCCTCATCGATAAATAACATTTACAAGTCTTCACCTTTGTCTACTTATTCGACACAGTCTGACAAATTGTGATGCTGATTTGTCTATTTTGTGAGTCCTTTTAATCAAAGTGAATACTGTAAATGTAAAAATAATGTAAGAGAGTTGAAAGAATCACTTGGATCTCAACGATTTGTGCTTGTTTCAAAGTTATTGACAGAAAACTGATTATAAATGGCCTTAGAGGTACTTCGAAGTAAATTTTGGAACTGTTTAACCATTTATGTAGGACTTGATATAACAATACCCAAGTAAGATGATGGTTATCTTTCATCTATCATCTGAACTTTCAACTAACAACAACGGGTGATCCGCTGGTGCTTTCTTAGAACCAAAACATGGGTGATGTACTTATTGAAACGATCAAAATTTATGTATTTCTATCTGAAAGCAGAAAATGATCTAAAAAACAAAAATCAATCTGATTTAGCCTAACCACTTCGTTTTTCTGTATAGGGTACGAAGTTTTGTTGAATCCTTCACAGACTGTGGTCATATCTCAACAATTTTAAAATACTGTTTTTCCTAAACATCTGTGGTACAACTGGATAGCAACAAATTATATCAAAAAATTCAAAATACTTCAACAGTGTTACTTAAATACTATACAATCAGAAGTTTACCTGTTACGTAATAACGAGTTATACAGCAAACATTTTCATTAAATACAAAATTTACTGTGGTGTTTGTATGAACCAATGATTTTTTTGTATTGATGACTGAATGATTTTTAACCCCAAACACAATACATTCGTTCTTGTTCACCCAATACTTCGTGATTAAATTGCGTTGTTTCTGGGATTACTAGTTTGTACTATAATTCAAATACTCTTAAATATCACATTTACGTACATTAAAATCATTAGGAATATTCTCAACGGAATAAGATCAAAACTTTGTCTGTAAGAATCAGGCCAAGCAACAAATGTTTTCGGTAAACATGTGGAGATAGTTACGGCAAACTTATTTTGTAATTAGTTTTCGATAATATTTACATTTCTTTCATCAATTTTCATAACTTTTACATTTACTATGAATGACTAAAATAGTTGTTTAAAAACGCATGACCTTGAATCTTCCGTCTCCATTTTGAATCTCTTACAGCACGACACACTAGTAACCGCTCATAAATACACAGATATATCTCTCGTTCTCAATTGTCTGTTGTTATGATAACTGGACTCTAATTTATTTATTATCTACTTTTAAAGGCCACAGCTATATTTCCATTATATACTTCATCTGGTTATACAGCTCGAATTATAACAATCTTTTTTAAAATATTGATGACTTATAATTGTGGATTATTATACTAAATGCAACTCGAACACGCCAAGTCCTGACAATTTAAGTAACATCCAGTAGATTTTACCTGTTTTCATGAATTATATGTAATATATTAATACATTAATCTTTGTACGTGATAACTTTATTATAATTTTTGAGTTGATATACTTTTGGTCCACCACAGACACCCAAAGATCAACAGCAAGCAAGTGCTTAATACAGCAACCTTTAGGACGACCAAATGTGATCATATTGTCGACAGTACTGCATCATTTTAAAGGAAAATCTTGACTAGAGTTAAGTGGTAAATGCTTGTTCAAAGAAGATTGAGAAAATTTCAAAGCATGGCGGCTATCGTACATGAAAATGGCGGAAATATTCAAGAAGGTATAGTAATACTGCCAATTATAACAATTTGGAGGAATTTTAGAATGGTTCATTTCATTACGATTACGCCCACACGGTTGTTGGCTCAAGACTTCTCTTATTCTTCTCTCTGCCACGTCGTGTAGAAAATTCTAATCCCATTGCTCAGACAATGTACTACGAAGCTAAACATGTTCCTATCAATGACTATAATACTTATTTGTTGTCCAAAGATAGATCTGAACATCTCTTCAATAAGCTTTCACCAGTGCTTTAGAAAACGCGGACAGTTTTTTCACTAATAGTTACTAATTACGTTAATATGGGAAAGTGAAACTAAACACCACAGATTGGATATGAACTGCATATGACTAGCTGATCACGAATTTCCGCATCTCATAGTGACCTATTTGTCGCAGTAGTCCATCTGATACACGACAAAATCTAAATAATTCACTAGAAATATTGTTCGTTGAAAATGGTGAATATGTATTTGGTTTCATATGATCTAAGCTTATTCGCTTGGGACGACATTGTTCACACTAGCTATTAATCACATGATCACCGGAGCAGAATGTACACTAACTCGAGAGATTTTCATTGGATTGTAATTGGTGCGTGAATAGAGATGGATGCCAATTAGGGTGGGCGCGAGGACTTTACCAAGACTACGTGTTTAGGCAGTCATGTCACAGCGAGTCAACGGTATTATGTTAAGTTTACTATTCTAGTAGCATAGATAGATTCATCAGTATAGATGTAGTCATCAAACCAAAATTGGTATTTTATTTCTCATATTCACTACAATTTTATGGGTTGTTTTTTACTTTACTCAACTTACTGTTGCATGATTTCACTGATTCATATTGCAATTCATTACTGATTCCAAAGATCCTGTAATGGGATTCGTTCCTAATCACAAGATCCTTAGAGTTTAACATGCAACAAATACGATGGCTCACATCAAATGTTGAAGACTCGGAGATTGTTGAAAAAAGGAGAACATGAGAACATTTGTTCGTGATGCCGTGGCTTGATGTGCAAGCATGGTCACCCTACGTAACCTCTTGGTCTTTGTATCAAATATTTAATTCTATCCCCAGCCTAAATGTGCTCTTCGAAGGTTATTACAAACATTGCTGACCATCACGATGAAACCGGTCAGTATAGATAACGGCGTTCGGCCATGCATCCTCACCAGATCACGAGTGGGAACGCCGCAACCGCTATCCAGTTAGATTGGTCGTTCCTCTATATATTGATAGCCTAATAAATATATCTCCGAAGCTGCACGCTTCTGAATTTTTATTTCACTGGGTGGGTACGATTCATTTGTAGGTGTAACTGGTTCAAGTGTTTTCGAACTAGAGATACTTGTGGCATCTTCAAACCTAAAAACTGATATTACAATTCGAGTGTTTCCCACAAAGTGCTTTGAGGGGAAACCTGTTGACCTGTTAAGGAATTATAGCAGTATTTCATGTATTTTTGATAACACTTCTTTTATACCTTCTTGTCTCGTATCCCTGAATCTCCAGAAGTCGTACACCATTCCCTAAGTAACCGTTTTCAACACACTTGAAGTCCTAAGCAGCTTCTAAAGACAGAGGAAAATAGCAATTTTCCTTGTGTTCCTTGAGCAGTGAGACAGAAGGATCCTAGCTAAACACTTTCGAACACTCTAAAAAATATATAAAAGCTTGGTAGATGTCCTCAAGCTGTTAGATGGGATGATTCCAGGAAATGAGGGCCCTACAATAGGGATGCTTTACTATGGTTGGACTGCTTGACGGATGACTGAGACCAGAAGAATGCCTATCGATGTACTATTTCTGGGCTTTTCCAAACCATCAGATACGGTGCAGCACTCTGTACTTCTGGCGAAAATAGAGCAAGTGGGATCCAGAGGTCCATTTATTACTTGGCCGTACAACTACCTACAGGACCAAGAATTTCATACCAAATTCAGTCGAACACGACCAAACTGAAGAGAATTGGTACCTGTGGTCTTAAAGAAAGCCATAATGAGACTTCCATTACTAACAACACTCATCAAGGACCTGGTCTTAAGTTGCACTTCATCGGTCCTTATATGTGCGGACAACATTAAACCATGTAGAGACATTAAATCTGAAGGCAAACAACAATAGCTCCAAACAAACTTAGTACTACTGAAAAAATTGGCATATAAGGATGTTTTGAAATTCGGTCTCCGGAAGTGTATAACCATGCTACTTGAGGCTACAGGATACCATCAGACAGCTATTCCCTCTGCTGTCACTGAACCGCTAAGGGTTCAGCGAAACGCTACCTGGGTCTGTCACTAGCAGACAGTTGTGGCCTCAAGACAACTACCAGGCAGATTTAGTCGAAGCGAGTCTTATTCTCCGCAATACTGGAAGGTATTTAGGGGTGCTGACACCAGAACTCTTCCTGAAACTGTTCAAGACATATCTTCCCAAATTTAGAAAACTTCAGGGTTGATGCAAAGCTACCCACAAAACGGATACAACCCTCTTGGTACAAGTACAAACGCGTTCTACAAGGTGCATCATGGGACTAAGGAACAAAATATATAAGGACCGACCTTACTAACGTGGATTACTGTGGTTAATGTATAAGAGACCGTTAAACAACCTTAGAGTGGTGTATAGAATTCCGAACTTTCATAGTTGTCTAAACAGATGTCCTAACCAAACCAATTGAGCACTGAGAATCGTACATTTTTCACTAGTGGTTGATCCAGCCTAGAATTTCTCAAACTCAATTTTTCATCAACCGTCTTACACGTAACCTAGTCAATTCTAGTTCTAAACTCGGTAGGAGTCAATTTCCTACGGACGCAATTATAAACTGATCACTAGATTGTCAAACACAGTGTCTTAGCTCGGCCAAAGTCACAACAAGCAAAATATATAGCTTGGTAAAGTTTGTCTGCTTCGATATTGTAAATTAGCACCGTAAGTATATGGAAAAAATGATACAGTCTATTAAAATGATTGTTATTAGCGAATAGACTAGACGTGGCCGTACGAAGTCAAATGGAGTTAAGGTGATAGTGGGGGTCAAATGCTGTCACCAATCGACTCATCTATCGATGACAATTTTTAGAGGAGTCTCGGTAACCACATATCCACACATTGCTTAGTGTCCTTGACTTGGGATAATTGTAATTTATTTGTATTTTGTGTCGAGTGGCGATGGGCTATGATAGCCACAACAGGAAGATTACGAGCCAGGTAATAGGTTAGATCCCTCCGTAGGCCAAAAATCAGAAAGCAATTGACGGTTGTAATTGGACATATTTCTTGGAAATCCCGTGGTATCGAAAGGATGCCGAGATCGTGCCAAAGCTTACAAGCTGAACTACCGAGTGTATGCGAGATCGTGCGAGGTCACGGGCAACGGACGAATGAGGGTGTTGTGTACACTTCAACAAACAGGTACAGTAAAACAATCACAATTGGTTGTAATAATAATTGTTTCCATCATACCAATCGCGTTCTCGTCGTAAGAGTAGGTCGCTACGGATTCATACCTCGTATTACTACTACCACTATTGTTCCTATTACCATTATTACCGTCAATATAAGCCCGTCTTTGACTATCTTATCTTTTGTCACCTAATCTATCACTAGACTTTTGTCTGTTTATATTTGCTTAATAGGTTTATTTACTTATTGTTAACGTATCTCCTCTACATTTCTATTTCACAAACTATTATAGTGCAACCAACTAATCCATCCCACCAAAAAACTGTACTGAAAGCTGAATCTAGTAATTCAAACCCTGTAGAATGAATACCTTTATTTACACTTGGGAAATAATTATCTCCAATTAATTATCTAGTTTACCATAATTGATAGGACCAAATGAATAGAATAGCAACTTAACAAAATACTAAAACTTCGAAACCTTACAAGAATGTCAAGAAGGCAATGCATAAAATCAAATAATGCATTTGACAGGTTAGATATTGGATGTAAAGTATGAATTGTGCGCTACTATGTTTCAGCTTGTTTATGGATGTGCATTTAACCGAGTGTTTACTCATACAAACAGTTGAGTAGAATTGGATTATGCCTTCAGAAATGTAGGCGATAGTCTGCAAAAACCTAGTGTCAGTTGCGGAGAAGTTTCTCCAAGTTATCTCTTTCCACTGCTAGTTATTGGAAATTATCTCCAGAAAGATAATTTCGGGAAATGTGCTGAAAATCGCATTTTTACTATTGACTTAGTTATCATCAAAAATTCTAAGCTCCGCACAGACTTGCACCAAATAGTCTGCATTCGTCAAAATACTCAATGCATTCGCCAACTTTCTTAAGTTGTCGATTTGAATCAGGCGATTTAATAATACGTAGGGTTTGAATGACGATTCTCAGAAATAATAACAGGGCTAATCATGTCTCTGTGTTGTAGTCTTCGGTAATAAGTATACTATGTCATTGAACTTGGGTTAATACTCGACACGTACGATTATCCTCGACTGGATTCTAGAAAAGAGACAAGTTGGCATTTTATTATATATTTATTAAATACATGTAGTGGTCAGTAATGCTCACTGTATCAAACGAAGTGCTAGTTAATGCTGACTTCTCTTGCGGCTTCCTCTCATTGCTCCAGAACGAAGTATGTGTGAATCTATATACAAAAAATCTCCGTCACTCCACAAAAACTTCAAAACATGGGTAACCCAATCAAACACATCTGCACTATCATTGGGGATCATAACTTTAGTCAATAAAATTTGGAGATGAGATTACAATCAGCGTTTGTGATGGGGTTTTTTAAAGCTTTTTAGAAATATGTGGTTTACTGTTGTGTGTGTATAATAGATCACTAATGCTCAAGACTAATTACTGAGCACACAAATGGCCCGATGAGAAAATCTGCGAGGTCGATGTGAGATCTGAATTCCATCAATTCATTGTCACTAATAGAATATGAGCCAAACATTTTCCGTAGAAGGAAACAAACTACCGCGGTTGCTAAAACCGAAATAAGTTGTATTTTGTTTTCAAACCACTTTGGTTTGAGTACCACCTACATTTGGTTGTGGTGATTATCCATCAACTACGTATATATTCTTCTTGTATATCCTACAAATTGGTTTTCTCAATCCATTATTTTTCGACAGATTTAATTATCACTCTTCATTTGATCCTGACTCACCCTAAATTACTTTCCATGTTTTCAGTTTCCCCAGATGACTTAATTTCCATGATCAGTCTTACACCTTCTTATCGGGTTTTTTAGAAGAGATAAGATTAGAAGAAAACTCGTACGTGAACAAGTCTTTCGACAGGTAATTACTAGTATTAAACATTTTAGGTAATTTACCAGGCGTCTTCTGTTTTATTAACCTACTCAACAAATTCTAGTACGATTAGGGACCAAAACATGGCGTTCACATAACTAAAAGGTACTATTGTAGATAGAGGGGAAATAAAGTGCAGTTAAAAATATAACCACATGACTTCAGTTAATAGAATTACCCCTTCTGCAACGAATATAAAGGACTACGACGGAATCGCTATTGATTTATTCTGAGTCATGTCGGACAATGTCTCGATTCACCAAGTCGCATTATTTTCTGAACTCCAACCAGTAAGTTGTAGTAAACCAATAGCTATCAATCTTAGGTGGCTTTATGTGACACCATGGGGCTATGTTATAAATTGACTACCTCTGCTTTTTTCACCTAGCCCTACCACCGGTAAATAGTGTGCGACTTGGGATTCTTTGGTTTGACATTCGCAGTATACTTTAAACCACTGAAGTGAATATTTCAAGATATTGACACAAATTGAATTACCGTCGTTGTGCCTTAACACAATAACTATGTTAGTTTGGATTAACAGGAAGCATTATTTCCCCTTCATAAATTAAGTGTTGCTCTCAGTTTTGTATATTCATTTACTGCTAGTCAATAATTTTAAACTGCTTATGTTTTCTCGTAGCTTGTCGGATTTGCATTGGAAATATAACATGGTGGATGCGGAATTCAAACGAAAACTAAATGAAATTCGTGAGAAAGTAGAAGATCTTTTTGATTTTGAAGGATGTAAAGTTGGTCGTGGAACATATGGAAGTGTTTATAAAGCTAAACTTAAAGATGGTACAGACAGTAGAGATTATGCGTTAAAACAAATTGAAGGTACTGGTTTATCTATGTCTGCGTGCCGAGAAATAGCTGTAAGTTCAATTATAATACACTAACAAACAATTTGTATGTATCATGTTTAGCTTCTTCGTGAGTTGAAGCATCCAAATGTAATTACCCTACAACGAGTTTTTCTGAATCATACAACTAGGCGGGTATGGCTGCTATTTGACTTTGCAGAACATGATCTTTGGCATATTATAAAATTTCATAGAACAACTAAAGCAAATAAAAGTACAGTTCAAGTCTATGGCAATATGGTCAAAAGTTTAATGTATCAAATATTAAATGGAATCCATTATTTACATGACAATTGGATTTTACATCGAGATTTGGTATGTTTTAATGATACTTTTGTTTTTTTCCAAGTCTAAAGAAATGTTAGAGGGTTCAAGGACATTTTGTGAATATATTTTCTTTCCAATGTCACCGTAAAGAGTTTGGCCTCCCATCATTAAACGGTTCGTCATTTCACACTGCACTACCAATGAGAAATAGCCGTTGGTAACAAACTGTAAATGTAGAACACAGGTGATTGTCTTTGTTGTATTGCTCTACTGTTGTGAAACTACCCGGTTGTAAGAAGTGAGATTATTTGGTCGTTAAACCTGTGAACTTGAATGAGCGTAAGTGGTGGTTGGGTCATGTCCAATCTAAGCTTAAAAAGAAAGGCAGTGGAATTCGCCTGCGTCATGGCGACTGATTCTGAGGCATATCATAGGACGTCTCTAATCATTATTACGACAATCGTGTGGACACTAACCAGGCATTCAGCACTTGCTAACGCATTTCCGTCTAACATTCACTCACTCAATGAACTGATGCTACTTTTTGGTTTTGCCACTTATAGCTTTATTTCAATCTACTCCCACATCAGCGGACATTGTCGAGCTAGGCGATCGCTGAACTTACGTAGTACATATCTCAACTACCTCATTCGATGAAGATTCATAACTTACAATCTTCACCTACTACTCCTTCAGTATTGTTCATTCCGTGTCCCCAACATACGCCAGTAATAGTTCCAAACCATCTTTTTTCAAGTACAAGTAACCTGCGAATATCATATATTTTTAAATACCACGTTTCACAGCCATATATTACAATGGAACGAAATGCTGCTCAGTATACTTGTTCTTCGATTGGCTGACGGACATCTTGCCTACTCCACAGGAGAATTAAACTCATCAGGGCTAGTGAGACTTTCAAAATAAGTGAGATAGTCGCCGCGCTCTACTACTCCCTATCATCAGTCCAAGCACTGATAGAGAGCACCACCAAAACAAAATTTTGTATATAGAGGAAGTAACTCGAACACTCTTCAATCATTGCTTAAGATAATCAGAAGAATTCTTTCTTTTTTCTGCGTCTCCACTAAGTAGGGCTGTTATTTGTGTATTTTAAGTTAATCTTCTGTTAAAGAGATCAGTCCTTGAAAAGTCTGGAAACGGAAGCGTTATCTCTAAAGTTAAGTAAAGTGAGCAGAGCGAATAACTCTGACGGTTTATCATCTGACTGACAGTTGATCTGAACCAAAATGGTGGTTGCACCTTACTTAGTGTGAAAAGTCCGCATGATAACCGCTATCAGTGGTTGGACACGTTGAGTTATATGGCTCAGAGTCATTCACAATATCGTCAGTTCATTCACTCTTTATCTTCCTCTCAGTCTTAAATTTCAGTACTCATTTATACTTGCCTTTTCATTCTCTTTGCGAACCATATTTCCAGGATTAATTTCCCTTTTTATCATTTCTACTACATTATTTTGATTTATTTTGTTTTCGCATCGTGCTGATTCAGTATGGCAACTTGAATGAACCCCCATTCGAGCTACTATGATGTCTGTCTGTTTAACATTCCTATTTTCGTTACTTGCTTAGTAATATAATTGTCTTTTTGATTTTTGTCTAGAAACCTGCAAACATCTTAGTTATGGGTGAAGGTCCTGATCGAGGTCGAGTTAAAATAGGTGATTTAGGTTTTGCCCGTCTATTTTATCAACCACTGAAGCCATTAGCTGATTTGGATCCAGTTGTTGTGACATTTTGGTATCGTGCACCAGAACTGCTGCTGGGAGCTAGGCATTATACAAAAGCTATTGATATATGGGCTATTGGATGTATTTTTGCAGAATTACTCACATATGAACCTATATTTCATTGTCGTCAAGAAGATATTAAAACAAGTACACCATATCACAAAGAACAACTGGAACGTATTTTTCGTGTAATGGGATATCCACCAGGTATGTAAGTTATTATTTGGCGAAACACTAGTGATCAAGTGATATGCCACAGCGTAGTACGACCTTTGAAATACAAACTTCTGATTTACCGATTCTTTGTTTTTGAACCTTTTTTGAGATGTAATTTTTCACAAAGAACTGACTTCAGTTGGACAATAACTTAAAGCCAAACTACACTGGACATTGGTTTTGTGAAGTTGTAGCTTATTGTTCGAAACACTCCATGTCGTGCTCGAGGGCGTACACAGCTAGGTAGTCTCATAATAGAACGAAACGGTTTTTCCGTTTCTCCTAACTTTTAATGACGTCACAGATAAGACGAATCTGTGATGAATAGTGTCTATTGATTATTTGTTTGCTAGGGAGAGCAATCCATTGTTGTTATTTCTGCTGTTACAAAAGAAATCACTTTGATGTATAATCAAAGTATCTGCTTCTTTGTTATTTTTATTTCTGATCAATTCAGATGATGCTTGGGTTGATATGAAAAAAATGCCAGACTATCATCAATTATTACGTGATTCCATAAGTAAAAAAACTTATGGTAAATATTCACTGGAAGGTTATTTTGAAGAGAAAAAATTCAAAGTGGATGAAAGGGAATTAGCTTTGGTAAGTTATTTTACAATTTTATTAATTGTAACCTTATTTGATGTGTATTATTAGTATTATTTGGATTGGTGATTTAGCTACCTTGACCTCTTTTCATTCGAATCTAGCAGACACCTGTGAAAGCAACTTCCCATCGTAAATTTACTTGTTCTTTTGAAGTAAAACAAGTGTATTTCACGGCGTATCGCTTGGAATGAAATTCAGTTATTGAACGTTGAAAACTTTCTTCAACTCATTTTTCATTTGTTTAACCACAATAAGATGATATCATATGCTTTCACAGTATTTTATGACATACATAGCTTCAATTCGCTTGTCATTGTGGTTCACTTTTTATTAGTGTATATTCAGGCATGTACTAGGTCTCCTTAGAGAAATTTGGACGTTTTCACTACATTTAGGGTATTAAATGCGTTCCATACTTTATACGTGGATATAGTTTTTTATCCTACAATTGATACTTGTTCCATATTCACCACCAGAATACTGGCATTTACCAAACAGAATTCTAAGACCGATTTACTTACGGTTCCGGATTTAAGATAGGAGCTTGACATTGCTCTGTCACGTAACCCATTCATCTGTTTAATTCAGTCAGCTTCCTTCACCGTTGTACTTATCTGTAGCCACATATGTTTTCTGCCAAACATAACGATCTACAGATGGTGTTTCACCGGTTCATTCTATACAGTTAAAATAATCACAGTCAAGACTGCTACAGTTTCTTTCGCCAAAATTTCCCTCAGTGATAAGTGACTGTAAAATAGAAACGACTTATGGAAAAAGTTGTTTTGCTGATTTTCAATGACTTAAACTTGTCACCTAAAGACGTGGTTTTAGATGAAGAAGATTGTTATTCATTGTTCAAACAATTAGTGTTCAGAAAATCCTACGGTATGGTTTGATTAGACCCTCACTATTTATATCTATTAATATATATTGTAGATGGACTTTACAGACGAGCATCAACCAGCATAATATTTCAGTCAGTCACAACGTAAAACCTGGTACATATGTACTGCAGTTCAAGTTGCCATACCCTGTTAACACAGAAAGATGAAATTGTCAGCTTAAATCCCAGAATAGTAGATTTAGTCCAAAGATTCTTCCTCATTACTTCTAACAACAGAACATTAAATACTTTTACTATGGAAATTAGTAGTTTGAAAATAAAAATCAGATGTAAACAATTTTTCTAGACACTATTGGTAACATTTCTAAGATGTTTACTCTACATTTCTAAGCATTACCTCTAACTCAAATAAGTTCTTTGTCTGTATCAATAAAATTTACTGAATAGCTATACTTTCACTGTGAAAAAAATAAATGAAAGGGATAATAATACATCTTCATTCTAACATGAGATCAGGAAATCTTTAATAATTTAATAGTTAAATTCATGAGTCAATTTAAGCTAAACTACGATTGGAAATCTTGAAGCACTGTACAGCCGTTTCTTCCTAGTGTGAGACTCCTGAGCGGTGCGTATCCATGATCTCACACACAGGACTCAAACCCAGGACCTTCGATATCGCGCGCGAACGTTTAACCTTTAGATCACTGAGCCGGTATCGATGGCAGTCTAGCTTAAATCGACTCATAAATTCAACTATTAAAAAATTTCTACAATCTCCATGAACCCCCATTTTGATAAGAATTTGTAATAATTTTTTGATCATATTTACATTCTCTAAGCTCAGACGTTTGTTAACTATGGATCCTGTTAAACGTTTATCTGCTGCTGAAGCCATGGAGGATTCTTATTTCAAAGAAGGTGAAAAACCAAATAATGAGTGAGTTTTTTTCTTTACAATAAATTTTTATTCTACAATTAGAATTTACATACTTTGAGCCCTCAAATGCCCTGATACGACCGAACCAGTTGATAAAACTCTTTCACTATTGATCATTAAATTTATATATAACTGTATTACCTTCGATATAAATCTTAGTCTCTTCCAGTCACTCTTAACAAGATTCATCTTTTGTAGTGGCTGTGACTAAAAGACAGCAAAGCTGTTGTACATGGTATAGTCGTTGTTGCTAAATATCCTACCTTATTCCATAATTGTGTTATGTATTCTTTTCTAGGCAATTATCATAACAAGTTTGTGTATTGTTATTTTAGTCTAATTTGAATTGGTTTAAATTATCCCGTTGTTGATATTTTTGACTGAAATCCGTTCAGCCTTGGTTGGGATATGGGCATCTTGTGCACATTGTCTCAATATGGTCATTTTAACATAAGTTGATATAGAATAGATCGAATCTGGCTAGGAATGGAATCTAGGACCAGTGTTTCGTCTGATTTGGGACTCATCGACTGGATGTACCTGCATTGCGAAGTTGATTTTCACTCTGGGACTCAAACCCACTACCGTTCTCTCAAAACGCCATCGCGTTATCCACTTATCTACTTACTGGGTTCAAATAACCACTCACTTGTGCAACGAGCAGGAATTTTAACTGAATTCCTAATGGTTTGAATTGTCCGGTTGTTAATATTTAGATGAGTCTTAGTTGGCATGTAGGCATCCAGTACTGAAGTGGACATCAACTGTTGAGCGCTAAACATCCAGCTGACGAGTCCCTAGTAAGGTGAACCTCGAATCCTAAATTTGACTGCTAGGTATATTCCATACATTTTATATTATCATTTCAGTTTGTTATTGCTTTGTTTTTATCAAATATTATAGTGTTTTTGGAAATTTACCTATACCTTATCCTAAACGAGAATTTATCTCTGATGATGATTCTGACGATAAACAAACTGGTGCAGATAAGAATGTCACACAAACTGCACAACAACAAAACGCTACTGGAGGAAGACAAACTACAGCACATCCTACTGGTGGCAGTGGAATGCATACTACACATCCACATCAATCTCAGCAACAGTCTCAACAACAGTCTCAACAACAGCAACAGCGTGGAAATAATGCTCCACAACCTCAATTGCCATTGCCCCAACAACAACAGAGAACAAATGGACAACCACCTCCACTGAATACACAGCAACAGCAACAACATATGAACTCTGGTCAATCTAATCCCCATACAAGGCAATTAATTCATCAACAGGTCTGTATCGGTTGATATATGTTGGTTTCTTTTTGTTTATTTCTTATCATGTAAAAAATCTACTGTATAACGGTTAATAATTAAAGTAAGATCAATTGAACTCATGAAATGATCTAAGTTAGACCACAATTAAAAACCTTGCGGTTGTTCTGCCAGCCGTGCCGCTTTCTTTACTGCAGTCTATGTCACTCTCCTCGCCAAAATGTCGAGTCTATGGTGCGTCAACCGACCGGGCCATCAAAATCCGATGTCCACCCAGCAGCCATACGTTCCATTGCTCCTCTCCGTCGACAGCACCTGCTACAGCCAACGCCGCCAGGTTGATGTGATACACTACTTATGTTGAAATAAGTAGCATACATAGTCCTAGCAGTGTAATGAACGGAGACTTAGGCAGGGGGTTACATACTGTCTTCGTAAAATATGAAAACAGTGCATTAAATACAGTATTCTCACATCTTCCTTGAGTTGTCCTTTACAAACTACATCATTCTTCAATTCCCGTATTTATTTCAGTTGTTTTCTGTTCTGCTTTCTCTTCTCCTCATTTTCCTCTTATGATAGTAAGAATTCTACTTCCAGTTCGTGATACATGCTTCTTATATCTGTCCGTATATGTAGCACACTCCTCAATATGAGACTTTTTGGCTGCACACACTTATGACGCTTCACGGGATCGAACCCTAAACTCTCAAACCTCTTGGCATTCACGATACTTTGAAGCCTCAGATTTGGAACCAACGAACTATTCAATTAAACTGTAATTGTTTGCTAATTCATGACTAGCTTCAAAATCCCAATCAGTATTTACGATTGTTAAATTTCAATCATGTCGAAAACAAAACAGTTACCATCAGTTGGATTGAATAATAGTCGTACTGTACTACGCGGTTTCAGCTATACCGAAAGAGTTAAACTAAAGTTTAAATTTGAAGTCAATTGAAAGCATAATGCTTTGACTACGAATCTGTCGTCCAATTTCATATTCACCATGAAATATAGTTAATTAGCCTAGGTTATTTTATGCATATGTATATCGACGAATGTGATAAACTTGTTTTCACCATAAATGTTTATTTCCTTGTAGAATAATAATGATGACATACCATCTAATAAGCGTGTCCGGTTATCCCAGGGGAATAATGACACATCGATTGCACCACCACCATTACCATCCGCCTCGACAACGTCAACATCTACAACTGTTAACAGTAGTGGAATCTTACATACAAACACAAATAAGCCCAGTATAACAGGACAGTCTCAGCAGTTATCTAATATTACTACTACTACTACCACTTCAGGTTATGCGAATCTGGTAATTTGTGGTTGTTCGTTGTTACATATTTGTTTCGGATGTTTTATTATCTAACTGTATAAATATATGTATATTTTCTATGTAAATAAATCTGGGCTTTTGTAATCGACTGTTAGTCATATCATGAATCACGATCTGTCGAAGGTCTTCATCATAAATACTACACCTATCTGCAATGAATGAGCAGAGAATATTATTTTGCCAAGCAAATTTCAGAGAATGCACTCATTTGTAGGTAATACACGACATTCCTATCTCAGTTGATGAATATTCAGTCTCGTAACTAAAATTTCTTATATTAAAGTTTACTAAGTCGATATCACTGACTCAGTTTTTTTCCCTCAGCACACTCACAATTCTACAAAGACAATACTATTGAATACATGAGGTTTATTTGTT
This sequence comes from Schistosoma mansoni, assembly GCF_000237925.1. NCBI lineage: Eukaryota > Metazoa > Platyhelminthes > Trematoda > Strigeidida > Schistosomatidae > Schistosoma > Schistosoma mansoni. The sequence continues at coordinate 1,155,139 of NC_031502.1, read as the reverse complement.
ATCTAATCGTCCATGTGTTGTTCATTGTTTGTTGATCCATAGTATTAAAAGCTGTAAGCTGAATTTCCCAGTAATTCCTCAATATTGATCATGGAGAACTGTGTCCCTGAACACTTCCATAAAGTCTCTTTCTATCTAACTGCTTCGGTCTGGGCACCCGGGCAGTATCATAGCCCTCACACAAATCAAATGAAAATTGTGTGGCACATATATATTTGGTGCCCCCTTTGTACCAATATTTATGTGTTTAAATAAATAAATTCGACATCACTTATGGCTGTTTTTTTCTTTTATTTCAGCAACAACAACAGCCAATGAGAAATCTTCCACCTGGTCATATGGGACATCCGGGAACTTCTTATCCACGCTATCACCACTAGCAATCACAATTCTTCATGGATTACTTTTTTGTATATAATAATATTGTCTGAACATTATCATAGTTCTGTTGCCAATGTTTTCATTTTTCGACACACTTTTGTACAATGATTGTATTAAAAATATACAACAGTGTCCCAGTATTGTTATAAATTTAGTATACAGGAGTGAGAACGTGGGACGTAGATCACGAGTCCGTCGTTTGCTTAGTTAGCTAATCATAGCACTTAGTTATCGAGATTCTAAACTCTAAATTAGTAAAGCATTGAACTGTTTGCCGGTTTGAAATAGGATTCACATCCAATTCTAATTATTATCCTATTTCACACAAACGTTAGATCTATGAACTATATTTGCTCTAACAACATCCAATTATATATCACTTGTGAATGTAGGCTTGTCGTTAATACTGTGGCCTTGGATAACATCTTTAAACCCTAATCTTTTCGATTACTGCTTGTACTTTTACTACCTCTACAACTATGGGATTTGAATCAACAGTTGTATCTCTGTGCTGATGTGGAATGGCAACTTGAACTGATGTACGTACGAAGTCCTACGTTGTTGCTGACTGACTAAATACTGTGGCTTTACCTTACGTATTCCCCAGGACGAAATCGATATGAAAACAAGTTTACTTTCATTCACTGGAACATTCGACTCATTGCATTGAATCTGACCTTTCATCGAGCATTGAATATTCCGTTGGTTGAAAAAACTATGAGTTACTGGTTCTTAATTATCAGGATTCAATATGTGCAAATCTAGCCGAGTAATGCTAGTACAAAACTTTCATTAGAATCATATGTAAAGAATTTAGAATAATCTGGAAGACAGTTCTCTTATTGGTAGGCTTCTTTTGTCTAGTATCTCGTTCATGTATCAAGTTTAGTTATACATGAAATCAATTCACAACCGTAGTAATTAGGAGATTTACTAGTTCACTTAGTTCCTGTTACAATATCAAGTTGTGTTGTCATCTGGCAGTCGTTTTCTGAATGACTGTATTTGATACCTATTCAGACTTATAGCATTGCGTTAATGAGGGACAATAGATCAATATGAAACTTGGGTATCTAATCTTCGTTGAGTTTGTATAGTTCGTGAAATGACTACCTGCTAAAAACAGTTGTTTTTTGACACTAATTGTCCCTAGATTTTTTTCGATCCATAAATGATAGTTATCTTACTTTGTTCTTAAAAATGTCCCAATTGTGTGCTAAGAACGTATTATTTATGGTTGTGCATGTGTTGTATTTTATTCATATTATCAAATGAGTTATAAATTTGAATATTGAAAAATACCTAGGATTACTCATCTTAATCCCTGGTGTTGACTGTAGGTTTATTATTGTGGAAGCTCGCATGATCTACTGACCACATGACTAAATTAACGAGGTGAATAAGACTAAAACACTAATACTAATAAATTAAATGCCATCAAATGCAATACATTGACTCTTCGTAGTTAACTCTGCTCTAGGAGTCAGGTCTTCATTTAGAAGAGTTATGACGTCTCATGGTGAAAGCCGAGTTCCTTTGAAAATCACGAGGCTGATGCCTCTTCTGACAACCAGTAGTTTAGGTACATGGAATGTTCGCACAATGTGGGAGACCGGGAGAGTCATCCAAATGTCAAGACGGTTCTACTGTATGAGGCGGAAACTTGGAGATCTACGAAAGCCATCATCCAGAAGATACAAGTGTTTGTTGACAGTTGTCTACGCAAATACTTCAGATCCATTGGCCAGACACTATCAGCAACAATCTACTGTGGGAGAGGACAAACCAGATTCCAGCGGAGGATGAAATCAGGAAGAAGCGCTGGAAGGGGATATGACACACATTGAGGAAAGCACCCAACTGCGTCACAAAGCAAGCCCCCACATGGAATCCTGAAGGCCAAAGGAGAAGTGAAAGACCAAAGAAAACATTACGCCGAGAAATGGAGATGGACATGAGAAGAATGAATAACAATTGGATAGAACTAGAAAGGAAAGCCCAGGACAGAGTGGGTTGGAGAACGCTGGTCGGCGGCCTATGGTCCATTGGGAGTAATAGGCGTAAGTAAGTACGTAAAATGTACCGGAATAGGAGTGATAAATTTCAAACACTATCGTACACTTTCAGAGCAGTACGAATTAAGAGCCTTTCTTCTTTTATGTAAATATAAGCGACAGTAAGTTGCCCTACACAAGAAATGTACTAATACATGTCAGGTATGTTTAAGAAGCAGTTGACTGTTCATACTACTAGAGGTCAGCATATTCTACGAGCTAATAAAGTCAACGGATTATCCCAAACGAGGGACACTGTTTATAGAATGAAGTAAAATGTATCCACACAATCAACTACGATCCCTACTACACAAGATTCGATCGCCAAATAATATGAATATCAAGTCGACAGGTTTTAAGTTGTGAAGAATCGATAATTCTACTTCATCTCAACAATGACAACGGTGGAGAAAAGCGAGAATACTCTTGTGAACATGGTATTCAAAAAAAGAATTTTGATAGACAAATAAACTGGACGCACTTCATAAGCATAGAAACCAAGGTTACAATAATAAAGTTGAGGATTAATTGAGCCAAGCTTATTATCATAACAAAATAGCATGTAGACTGACCAAATGTTGTTTGGTGTTCAGTATTCAATACGTCTAAGTGTACTTTAGCCATTTAGATAGGATCAAAAGGACAGCAATAGCCACCCTCACGGACATTCTGAAGACGAAAATCGAAATATTTTCGAAAGTCCTGGAATCAATAATACTGCTTAAATACAACTACATACTATCTTATGGATTATCACTAACTGACAGATTTTGTGGATGCACTATTAACAAGACTCACAAGAACTAAGGCATCAAGATAAGATATTTCTATGAGTTTTCTTATTCCCAAACCCCGGACGAAGAAAATATTTGTTAGGCAGAAGAGCAGGATCTACACTAATCAAACTTATTGATGGATGACATTTTTCTTAAGAATAAATTCTCTCCAAGGTCACATGGGCATCACTGATCACATCTGAGTAGTACATAAATGCGGATTAGTGTTTTATGAGACCATATCAATCAGAAATTGCACAAAATTTGCAAAGTTAAAAATTAAAGTAACAAAATACAGAAGAAAATATTATCTTGTTAAGTCTTAGTAAAATTATATTAGGAAAAATAAATTTAGTATCGGCTTGCACTTAGGATATGGTTTTTTTATATTAGGATTTGACAAAATTAGATTTTAACAATTTATCCCATAGATCTAATAAAGACTTGAGTGTATCCACCCATTGCCGAATTCCCATAGGTGTAGTAGTTTCTACTAATTGGGACATAGACCAATGGATTTTGTCACGTAGTTCTGTTAGTATACTAATCTCATTGCACGCATTTGTTGAAGTTTGTTTATTATCGGAATGCGGTTTCATCTGAGGATCAGTGAATTTCTTTAGTAAACTACAGAAATACACAAAGATTGTAGAAAAGTATTATATCAAAGAATACTGTTGCTTATATTAAACACTTTAGCAATACGTAATTTGTACACAAGCATACTTATACATCTTGTCTTACAAGATAGCTTGGAAGGCTTGTAAAACAAGCTGTGAGGTGCATTGCGGGGCATACAGCTATACCAATAAATAGAACGAATATGGTTGAGTGATGACAGTTCTTGTTAACAAGCTTGAATCACATTAATTGTATGATATAATATTATTAAATTGTCAATACTGAAGAACACCAAGTGTGATCCCACAATCCACTGGTTAGGGATTAAATGCCTATAAATTACCAAGCCATTATTCCAAGACGAAGATAAGTCATAAAAGATTACTGAGAAAGCTACGAAATTATTCTCCCCACTTGAGTGAAAGTACGGCAGAATTGAAGTTTTAGCACTCCAATGATATTTTCTGTTAAAAGAATCCCTGTGGTCATACTTTCAGTTCATAAACCATTGCTCATAATTGTTGGTTCTAAGAGAACTACTGTAATAGACGGCTATCACTGCCGGTTTAATTTACAGATTGAGCTAAATATCATGCAGAGTAGGTCACTTATTTGCTTAAAACAGTGTTACATTGTCTTATCAATCTGTAACAAAGTTATGTGGTCCAGGCATTGGAAGTGTATCAATTTGACTAGCAAGTAGCTAGACAATTCCTGTTTACGTTGTGGATGGACTTATCAAGGGTATACCAATAACAAAACTGTTACACTTACTGTGTAACCAACAATTTATGTGTTCCCTGATGTCAGAACATCGACGGAATCGTGCTCCAAAATAGACATTTATAAACAATCACTTTAAAGAAACAAAATGGCCGTAAATAAGAATGCTGACGACGCCAGTTGATTAAAACCTTGATAGGGTGTTATATAAAATTTGTACCAATTTCCAATCCCAAGCAACATAAATTGGAAATAATTAGTATTGGTAACAGATAAATATACTGCTTTCACCAATAAACTAAACGCTTGGTAAAGTCGCCCAACTGATTTTCAATATATCAATTTATGTCGTTAACTCAAAGCCAGTTATCATCGTATAACAAGAACTGCATAATATTCTAATCATCAATTACACGATGATGTTATGGTTTGTTGGCTTGAACACCTAACTTCTAACCATTGGAGTCAAAAATTTCGAAACTTGCTCCACTGACTTAAGTTCACGTAGCTAGGTAATAGTTTTAGTTGAGCAAAGTCATGAAAAAAATCTATGTTTATTTATGGGACCTTATTTATTTATTTAAACATAAATATTGGTACAAAGAAGCACCAGATACATATGCGCCTCACAAATCTCATTCGATTTGTGTGAGGGCTGTGATACTGCTCAGGTGCCCAGATTGAAGCAGGTGGTTTTCACACAGGGCCACACCCGGAGCCTTTGACCTAAAGGTCTAGTCCACAAGGCAGTGGAGCATCGTAAGGAGATGCAGTCCCATGGTAGCCGGTGACCAACACTAGGTTCATACGCCATTCGTTCCTTCAGGATACTGGAGCCCATGTGCACCATTGGTTTGGAATCAGGGTTTTCCAACTCCTCTAGGTGGATCCTCCACACCCACCAACCCGGTTAAAGCGCCGGACATTCGCTTTTCGTCCTCTCACTTTTGTGAACAACACCCCCGCCACGAGAAGGCAGTGAGTAGGGCTTCCCTGGCAGGGGCTATATATTCGCGTGGCCATATGAGAGCATTTCGAGAGGGAGAGCAGACTCTCCCCACTCTCGGCCGTACCAGGGCATTTGGGGGACCTAATCAAAGCTAATTTAATTAGTCATTAAACTGAAGTTATAACTGTTTTTTAACAATAAATATACATACCCAATGTCAACGTCATTACGAAATGGCGACGATTCTGTCGAAAAATTCTGTGATTTGTTGAGTAAGCGTTGGTTACCTAACAATGGTTCTTTTATAGAATTGGGTTTTTCCTGATCAATTTCTAAGCAAGCTACACAATAATATTGACCATTTGGTTGTTGGAAAAGAATAGTCTGCAAAAACACAAAATTTAAGAACATGATACAACTAACCTCGCATTTAGGACAAGATTCGTTTAACATTCTCCATCCTTTCAAGAGATACTGGCCCATAAGATTTGAAATCTTATCAGAACGTTGACGTTTTTTGGTGTCACAATTTGCATATGATGAATCATATAAAATTTCATTGTCTTCAAGAGATTGTGAATTCATGATAATCTGAAGTGTATTCATTAAAACATTTAAGCAATAATATTTGTTAGGTAAGAAATATTTACTTTTTCCGTAAAATAAGTACCTACTTATGAAAATATACTACATAAGCAAGTGTCGGTTAGCAGATTCAGCTGATACAATGATGACAATTACTGAAAGGATGTGAATCATGAGTACATATCGGATTCAAACTAAGAACTACTATATGGTGTACCTACATTGGATTAGTATCTAGAAACAAGTTATACGGATTCGATAATCATCTGTTATTTGTTTTGGGTCCTAACACTTCAATATAATGATTTACTTATATACCAAGTACAGATTTTTGCACTCAGCTTGATTTACTTTTTTTACGCGACAAGTTGACGATACCAACAGGATACACAAGCGATTGGACGGAACCAGTATTTTGACCAATAAGCCACCACTCGTTGTTCCCCACGTCCGAGTAGCGAAAGCTTAAAACTATTACGTCTCAAACGAGTTGAGTTCATGAATCATGATGTCTTCATCTCAGGATTATAGGAGCCCCGAATGACAACTGTCATACCAATGACAAACTCTGTCGTGTTACTGACCCAATTCTACCGTTATCCTTTGACAAGATATCATTCATCCTTACACGCTGCTTCCTATCTTTGCAAAAGTTCTTAATCTGGTTTGTGACCATACAACTGATTGAGAAGCCTTCCCGTTGCCCTCTGAAACCCACATCATAGACAAAGGCTTTGCTGAGATCTATAAGGACTACACCTACAAAAGTATCTTATACTTACATCTTGTTCAATCTCCTTCCTGAATGAGGATAACCAACCATGGATTAACCTCACAAAAACCATGTCATTTCCTGAAAGTATTTCCATACAAGTGGACTGGGAGAGCAGGACAAACTATTTCCACTGATTTAAACACCATATTAACAAGACTAATCAGATGATATATATTTATCTAGTTTTTCTGATGTCGAGCTAATGACAATATCCTTGCAATATCTAGGTTAGTAATGTTTTAGTAATATCGAACAGTCAGTGGTGTGACAATTGTTTTGCAGGTGTATGTATTCTACCATGTAACAGAATAAGCACAGACAAGACTAAATGAGGGTTTCGTATTGAACACACATATTATTAGTAGCTTTATTCAATATATTCTTGATATTATGTAGACTTCTCAGTACAAGATATTTCAACAAATTTCTTTTACAAAAAATGAAAAAGGCGAGACAAACTGATAACTGCACACATATATGCGTAATCTGAGTAGATAAACTGACCGACATCAAATGAAACGTCTTTTTAAGATTTGAATCCGCACAAACTTTTGGTTAAACATATTTAAGAATACAGGAAAACCTCAATTGAGGTTTACTTCAACAAGAACTAGTAACTTACCATAAATAGCAAGGGGATTCTACGTTTACTAACTGAAGTTTGAGGAATATCGAATCAAATCACGTTGTTTTATCTATGACTGAACAGCAATATGAAAATATCTGTGAAGCACCCACACACCCTACTGTTACCGCGTAACGTCCAATGTTAAAAGACTTCTTAACATTAAATGATCCAATTTGTTGAGTTACTACGATGTTCTAGTGGTTCTTCACTATTTAAATCTTTCCATAAGGTATTTATCGCTAAACATAGAATAGTTTGTTCATTTGTCACCGCTGGTGTCTAATCAGAAGATGCTTATTGTGTTGGGGAAGGATTCATAGTAGTGTAAGAAGGGCTGGATAAGAGAAGAACAAAAAGACGACCAAACAAGCTCATACAACGCACTAAACTTTATTGAGGAAGGGAACGGATAATAGTGAGCAGTAATACAAGCCTCATGTTAAAATAATCCTGAAATCGTAACTAAAGGCAGATAATTCAAATAGCTACACATATTGAAACCTCAGTAGCTTGCAAGAGAGTAAATATTAACTACAATAGGTTGCTGATAAGAGTTATCTAGATTATTTCATTTACTTTGGGCTATAGTGGAAGAAATTTTTGGTTGAAAAGTTTCCTATTCTAAAAGGAACAAATTGGCAATCCCTCCTGAAAGGGATTTGAGTATATGAAAGCAAGTAGAAATAAATAAAGTTTCATTATACCATTAAGAGATCGCTTGTTGATTTCCTAATAAAATATCATATTCTGATTTAAATGATCGAACTGAGGTTGCTTGGACTACTTTGGGGGTTGGTAAAATCCATAAGTTTATCACTATTATGGAATAAATAGAGTGGCTTCAAACACTTCAAGCATTCTTTAATTTTGTACTCTGAACTAAACTGAATGGTATTGCTAAAAAGCCTGATAAATCTGCCGTAAAACTGTCATAAAACGTGTTTTGAAGTTTCTAGACTAACGATGGCTTGAAAATGTCAATTCCAGTTTTCTTGAAGTGCTAGTTTACTTTCTTGATTGGTATTTTTTCTCTATAACCTCACCTTATCAACAGAACCTTTTACAGAATATTTCCAAGTTATTTGCTTGTTATATAAAGTTCTATTTAACTGATAGTGATACTCTAATGCCATATTGAGATATTTTTAATCCCTTAAGCATAAATAATCTAATGTAACCCTATATAAAACTCCGCCTGTAGCTCTTCTAGAGCTACTCCCGATGCCAAGCCCGGGTAAAGGAGGAAGGTTGGGCATGGGGCTAGCGACCCCATCCCGTAGAAAAGCTAACTCGCTTAAAAAACGCTAACCAGAAAAAATAATTCAAACCATTTAAACTCTGCCCTGGGAGTTGAAGGAATAATTATGACGCCTCGTGATGAAAGCCGAAATTTTTCGGAAGTCACGAGGCCGATGCACCTTCTAACAACCAGAGCAACACTCCTTATAGGTACATGGAACGTCCGGACAATGTGGGACACAGGGAAGACCAGTCAAATAGCAATGGAAATGAGGAGATACAACTTGGCAGTACTCAGAATCAGCGAAACCCATTGGACACAAACTGGACAACAAAAGCTAGGTACAGGAGAGATGCTGTTGTACTCCGGTCACGAAGGGGAAAATGCTCCGCACACTCAGGGAGTTGCTCTAATGTTGTCCAAAGAATCACGAAATGCACTTGTAGGATGGGAATCTCATGGACCCAGGATAATCAAAGCATCATTCAGAACAAAGAAGGAAGGGATCACAATGAACGTTATCCAATGTTATGCACCCACCAATGATAGCAACGACGATGATAAGGATCAGTTCTATGAAAGGCTGCAATCAATTATAGAGAAGTGCTCACGAAAGGACCTCACCATCCTGATGGGAGATCTAAATGCTAAAGCTGGAGTGGAAAACACTGGATATGAAGATGTAATTGGACGACATGGATTAGGAGAGAGAAATGAAAATGGGGAGAGACTTGCAAACCTATGTGCATTCAACAAATTGGTTATAGGCGGCACAATATTCCCACACAAGCGCATACACAAAGCTACATGGATCTCACCGGACCAAACCACAGAGAACCAGATAGATCACATCTGTATCAACAAACATTCCGAAGGTCAATGGAAGATGTGAGAACCCGGAGAGGAGCTGACATAGCTTCAGATCACCACCTGGTTGTGGCCAAGATGAGACTGAAGCTAAAGAAACACTGGACAACTGGACAAACAGCACTACAGAGGTTCAATACAGCCTTCCTTCGAGATACTGACAAGCTCCATGAATTCAAGATAACTCTCAACAACAGGTTCCAAGCTCTACAGGATCTACTGAAAGAACAAGAAACTACTTTGGAGGACAACTGGAAAGGGATAAAAGAAGCACTAAGTTCAACGTGTCAGGAGGTTCTGGGTCTCAAGAAGCATCATCATAAGGAATGGATCTCTATGCGAACCCTCAACAAGATTCAAGATAGGAAGAACAAGAAGACAGCAATTAACAACAGCCGAACACGAGCAGAGAAAGTCAAAGCACAAGCAGACTACGCAGAAGCAAACAGGGAAGTGAAGAAAAGCATTAAAGCCGACAAGCAGAAATACATGGGAGAACTGGCAACGACGGCGGAAAAAGCTGCAAGAGAAGGGAATATGAGACAACGAAGAAATTGGCAGGGAGATATAGCAAACCAGAGAGACCAGTCAAGGACAAAGAAGGAAAGACAATCGCTGAGATTCAAGAACAGAGGAAAAGATGGGCAGAATACTTCGAGGAACTGCTGAATAGACCAGCCCCGCTGAATCCACCGAACATCAAAGCAGCGCACACTGACCTTCCTATAGATGTCACTCCACCAACGATCGAAGAAGTCAAGATGGCCATCAAACAAATCAAAAGTGGGAAGGCGGCAGGACCTGACCATATACCAGCTGAAGCTCTGAAGTCAGACATTGAAGTAACTGCAAACATGCTTCACCTTCTATTCAAGAAGATTTGGGAAGAGGAACAAGTGCCAATGGACTGGAAAAAAGGGTACCTCATCAATATACCAAAGAAAGGAGATCTGAGCAAATGTGAGAACTACAGAGGCATCAGTTTGTTATCAGTACCAGGAAAAGTTTTCAATAGAGTGCTGCTGAATCGGATGAAGGGCGCAGTAGACGCTCAACTTCGAGATCAACAGGCTGGATTCCGGAACGATCGGTCGTGCACAGACCAGACTGCGACACTACGGATCATCGTTGAACAATCAGTTGAGTGGAACTCATCACTATACGTCAACTTCATTGACTATGAGAAGGCGTTTGGCAGCGTGGATAGGGGAACATTATGGAAGCTTCTTCGACACTATGGAGTTCCTGAAAAGATTGTCAACATTATCCAAGACTCATACGATGGACTACAGTGCAAAGTCATGCATGGAGGACAGCTGACAGATGCATTTCCAATAAGGATCGGAGTCAGACAAGGATGTCTACTCTCCCCATTCCTCTTCCTTCTGGTGATTGACTGGATTATGAAAACTTCGACATCTGAAGGGAAATACGGAATACAATGGACTTCTCAGAATCAATTAGATGATTTGGACTTCGCAGATGACCTGGCCCTCCTCTCTCATACACACGAACAAATGCGGATGAAGACAGCAAATGTAGCAGCAGCCTCCGCATCGATAGGTCTCCACATTCACAAAGGAAAAAGCAAGATTCTCAAATGCAACACGGAGAACACCAACGCAATCACACTTTATGGCGAAACTCCGGAGGATGTGAAAACATTCACATACCTGGGAAGCATCATTGATAAACAAGGAGGATCGGATGCAGATGTAAAGGCGAGGATTGGCAAAGCAAGGGAAGCATTTCTACAATTGAAGAACATATGGAACTCAAAACAACTGTCAACTAACTTCATAGTGAGAATCTTCAATACGAACGTCGAGACAGTCAGTCCTACTGTACGGAGCTGAAACGTGGAGAACTACTACGGCCATCATCAGGAAGGTACAAGTATTTATAAACAGTTGTCTACGCAAAATACTCAACATCCATTGGCCGGATACTATCAGCAACAGCGTTTTATGGGAGAGGACAAACCAGCTTCCAGCTGAAGAGGAAATTAGGAAAAGACGTTGGAAGTGAATCGGACATACATTAAGGAAATCACCAATGTGCATTACAAGGCAATCCCTAACTTGAAGTCCGGAACGGAAGCGGAAAAGAGGAAGGCCAAAGAACATATTTCGTTGGGAAATAGAAGCGGATATGAAAAGGATGAATGTTAAGTGGAAAGAACTGGAGAGGAGGGCTCAGGACAGAGTTGGATGGAGAATGCTGGTGAGCGGCCTATGCTCCTCGACGAGGGGTGACACGCGTAATTAAGTAAGTAACCCTATATAGCCCTAGATCGACTTGAACCAGCCAGTCAACAGTGACTGAACGGCTATCTTCTTGAGTTTCTTGATGAGATATTCATGATTGACTTGATCAAAGCCTTTCGAAAAATCCAGGTATGTGGCATCTACCTTGCCTGTGAAATCAAAGATACTGGCTCATATGTCCATTTCAGTCAACAAATTTGTGATACGAAGTAACCATCCTTAAAGGCTTTCTTCCAAAGTACAGCTTGCTAACAGATGACGTTGTATGTTAGAAGGCGTTAAAAGATGGTTCTCTAGTGTGTGGTTTTAAGCCAACATTATGATATCAATATCCCCATGTATTACCTCCTAGAAGATCTGTCATATTGCTGTCGTTGATTAGGTTATAAAACCTGTGATTCATAAGGTTTGAGTATTGGAGATGAGGCTGCATATCAGCTCCGGGTTTGAAGAGGAAAAGGCTAGCGTATTCAGAGGATCTTTCAGTAAACTTACGTTGGGTCGACTTCCGAGAGCTACAATGAAGCCCTAAAGGAGCCGAAGAGTTTCCACCCAATCAAAACATGATGGAGCTTTCTAGAATAACAACGTGGAATGCTACTATTAGACAGTAGCATAATATATCTCTTTGCGTACTGGTCGAACGATGATGTTGATTTAACATATGCCAATATCTATAAATACCGGTGATTTTCTGTACATTTAGACTGTCACCAAATAAACGCTTCTTCAGCTTTTCTCTGTCTTCTGATTTACGACGGTGAAGTTCCAACGTTCAAGTGTCGTAGTCGTAAACCGTATTCTGCGGTAGTTTTTCTCATTTTAGGTTCGCCAAGATGCAACTTGAAAGTGCACGTTTGTTAGTTGTCATGCATGAAAATACGGTCATGTAAAGTAGAGAGCAAAATCAACAAACAGCCACATATGAAGCAATTCCACAGCGCCTGTAACGAGTTACTTATATTTTAAGATAATATTTGTTCACCAGATGTGAAGTCACGCGGGTATACGATATACTGTATTGATATTTTATAAAATCCATGAGACGAGCTTCTTCTGCTAAGACTGACACAAGGTTGCCGTTTCTGTAAACCTATTTTAACTGAAGCTAGCGCGTTTGGGCCCTTGATGTTTTTTCTATTGGGAGCAGAATTGTATTTTTGGCTCCTTTACGTTCATTTTTTGGTCTTTTACCTGGTTTCCGGGTTCACGCTTGTTGAAGTTGAAGGAGGACAAACGAGACCATGATTAGAATTAGTAACTTGATTTAACTATAATAAAAACTAATGAACCTTCTGAGACTTGTTGTTTGATGAGTAGATGTGCCTTGTGGTTACCGAACATAAATATTTGGGATTCATGAGGTAGTTAGTTTCTGTGATTTAATGGTGGATGCCTGAGTATCAGCAGAAACTTCCGTTTAACAACCTATAACAGAAACAATACTAAAAAATTTCTCCAAAGTATTTCTTTGGATAAGATTGTTATTTCTTTGGTCATTATCTATGATTTATATTTTAAAAATCAAAACCACGAAGTTCAGCGGAAGGATCGCTTTTCAACGAATTAATTATCAAGATGTGCAACCGTATATACATGAAATTTTTCTGTCAAAGTACTGATTCCGTGAGGAAATGTGATAAGCTCATCATATCACCTTATTTATTTTTATTCCTCTATGATCTTTAATGGCGTTTAATTATTGTAACAAAAACCTTATTACGTTCATTAAATTTATGGTTATTATTCGTATTGCGTAATCTAGTATTATAATCTTCTTATTACGTCATTTTGGTTATTTATGTTCACATTTCACATTAATACTTTAACAGAATAAATTTCATATGTATACGATTTTACAGCTTGATAATAAATTCGTTGAAAAGAGATCCATTCGCTAAACTTCGTGTTTTTAATTTTCATTGTTTAAATGGGAATTATCTGTCAGTTACATTTTAAATTTTATTAGGGACTCGTGTAATCATGGATTTACATACCTCAGTCTTTTCCGACCAGGTCTTTGTCATATAACCTTGATTAACAGTTACCCTCATCACTTTACTCATTTTTTATGTGACACCGCGACACCAACATCGTTGATTTACCACTATGGGACTACTTAGCTTATAAAACCCCAAGTGGAAGTCACATCATTATCTATACTGACTCGTCCAGAGTCAGTGGTTTCGGCTGAAGAACACGGGTTCGAGACAGGATAATATACTTAATGTGAAAAGGAATGGGTTACGTAGGGTGAGCACACCTCATGACTGTGTTATGTCTTACAGATAATGTGTTCCCACGTTCACCATTTTTCAGACCTTCTCCAAGTGCCAAATCTTGAATGTAAATCTTTTCAGTTATCGTATGTTCACCATCAATGATCGTGTGGTTGGAAATGAACACCACTACAAATTTTCAGTTGTAGGTTCCAAGATCTGTTTAATTGGGGCTAAGCCGCTGTGAAAAACAATTGAAGATGAATCAAAGAAGCAGTAAGTCCAACGTGCCTGGTGATGCTGGACTATCTGAGGAGTCCACTTCACAAGAGGATCTCAACTGATACTCGGAACGAGATTCAAGAAAAGAACAAGAGGATGGCAACAAAGAACAGTCAAACATGAACGAAGGAAGCTAAAGCACAAGCCAAATACACAAGTGTAAACAAGCTAGTGTAGAGACGCATTAGAGCCGGAATACTCGGAAAACAGAGCAGTGATAGCAGAAAACGCTGTGAAAGAAAGAAATGTGAGACGAATATACGATGCGACGAAGAAACTGGGAAGAAAGTACTGTAAACCGCAGCGACCAGTCAAGGAAAAAGAAGGCATGTCAATCACTGGGATTCAACGTCAGCGGAACAGGTAGGGGGAGCACTTTGAGGACCTCCTGAATAAACCAGCTTCATCAAACACATCCAACATCCAAACAGCACACACAGACCTTCCTACAGATGTCACTTCACCAACGCTCGACGAAATCAGGACTGCAATCAGACAAATAAAGAATGGTGAAGCAAGAGGACCGCACAACATAACACACGAAGTATTAAAGTCAGACACCGGAGAAACCGCAAAGATGCCCAACGTTCCCTTAAAAAGGTTTAGAGAGTAAGAACAAGTACCAACAAATTGGAAAGAAGGATTTCTCGTTAAAATACCTAAGCAAGATCTCAGGAAGTTTGAAAACTACAAAGGCATCACACTACTATCAATGCTGGGTAACGTTCTTAACAGAGTGTTGTTGAACCGGACAAAAGGTTTAATGGATATTGAACTTCGAGATTAACAGGCAGTATTCCGTAAGGATCGGTCGTACATTGACCGAATTGAGACATCAAGGATCATTATTGAGCCATCGATTGGGTAAAAACCATAAGGGAACTCTTACGAGAGAGTGAACGTCTAAGTACCACATGAAAAGCATCTAACAGATGCATTCCAATTGAAGACTGCTGTCAGACAATTTTTTTACTCTCGCCTTTTCTCCTTCTCCTGGTCATTAACCGGATTATGAAAACCTCCATATCTCAACCAATGGACGGGATACCGTAGGCAATTACGGTGCGACTTGATGATTTGGGTTTTGCAGATGATTTAGACCTTCTGTCCCATACACAACAATAAATACAGATGAAGATAGCTTACGTGTTTGAGCTGCATCACCGCTAAACAAGGAGGATCTGATGTTGATGTGAAGACACGAACTAGCAAAGCAAAAGGAGGATCCCTAGAACTATAGAACAACTGAAACTCAAAACAACTGTCAGTCAACACTGAAGTTGGAATTTTCAATGCAAACGTCAAGACATATATATTGGTAACCTGGACCATCTCATTCATATTTTGGACTGAAGCTGATAGAGTAGAATGCACATCTTGAATTCTGATGCTAGCCACAATCCATCTTTGCTTAAAAGATCGTCAAGACGGCCATATTACACGGGGTTGAAAATTGGAGAACCACAACTATAATCAAGGTACGGGTATTTCCCAACAGTTGTCTACGCAGGGTACTCCAGATCCATTGTCCAGACACCATCATCAGTAACCTTCTGTGACAGAACAAATTAGCCTCTAGCTGATGAGGAAAGGAGGAAAAGACGCTAGAGGAGGTTAGAACATACTGTGGAAATTATCAAACTGTATCAAAAACAAAGTCCTAGCTTGTAATACTAAAGGCAAAAGAAAAAGAGGTGGATCTAATAGCACATGGTGTCGGGAATCAAAAACAAATTCCAAGTTGGCGGCCTGTTTAAACATCTGTGCTACCTGTTCCTGTCATCTAGATATTTCAACAAGTTATCTAATTTCGCTTGTTTTAATACATCATTATGCCCATTAATCGCACAACCTATTCAGGTGCGTTTCTGAAAAGTGTAAGACCTTTCGCTGTAAACGTTACAGAAGGCCTAATCAGAGATATCGTGGTTGCTGGCAATATGCAGCGAGAAGAATGTACATTATCCAGATGTCGATTGACTAGGCGATCACTCAATCTTTACCGTCAGGAAGGACGAAGAAGTAAGAAATGGAAAGTTGTTGAAGTATTTTGTGCTGAGAATTCTATATTGTACCAAAAATATAATATTGAATAAAGCTAATAATAATAATAATAAGGCTATGAACAGCGTTTGCAACACAACTGAAATGAAGAGATTGAGATGGATTTGGTTGACGCTTCCCGGCCGGAGGCCTATATCCCTGAATGTGTAGTAGGCTTAAGAAGGTAAGTAGCGAGTACAGTTCATGGGTTAATAAGAAAACTTAACGACCGTTCATTCCCACTTTTCAGATGGGTTTTCAAGTGTTCAGTAATTTTGCGGTAAGTTAATCATTCAAAATTTTTTGTATAGAAATTATCATAGCCATTACCATTTTTAGCTCATTGTGTACTTCATTTTGAACCCGAATTATATTTCGAATAGACATTATCCCATTAACACGTGGTATATTATGGTATATTGTACACTATTGTGTTGTATCACTGTTTGTTTTGTGAAATAATGGGACTTCTTTACCGTAGAGACAATTTTCTGATGTTAGTGCAAGATCATTTTGTGTATGATTCTATGCGTTTTCGTACAAATATGTCGTACGTAAAAATCTCTCCTTGTATACATTTATGTAATGATTAACCTTTGTCTTACTCCCAGAGGTTAGGCTGTTATTTCAAATCT
The DNA here is from genome assembly GCF_000237925.1 of Schistosoma mansoni. Classification (NCBI taxonomy): domain Eukaryota; kingdom Metazoa; phylum Platyhelminthes; class Trematoda; order Strigeidida; family Schistosomatidae; genus Schistosoma; species Schistosoma mansoni. The sequence continues at coordinate 1,138,094 of NC_031502.1, read as the reverse complement.
TTCAGTCAGTCTTTCTGCTAAATTTTTGGTACCTGATGGGACTGCCGTTACTTTCCTAAATTGTTAACTGATTATGTAGTTCTTACAGACCAAGTTATTATTGATTTTATCTAACCTCTAACCTGAGTCACTAACAATTGGATTTGGCCTGGTTCAAATGTTGGTATTTGAACTGATCGTCACTACCTTTTACGAAAAGTGTGGAAAACTGTCCCAAGGATAATGATCAGAACACCTCTATTTCCTTTTAAATATTAACAGTTTGGGGTTTCTCCAAATCGATCTCTGGCAAATTATGTACTGAGTTGTTTAATTTTGTTGAATAACCTAGAAGACTGGTTACTGGTCAACAATAATTGATCACGGCCAAGGTCAACAGAAAGAACTGTCAACCGTACGTGGAGTTCAAACAGCCCATTTTTGTCCGGGCCATTTTCTGATTATGTTGTTCAGAAGAACAATGAAAGCTTCACCCCAACACATTCAACTCAAATGACGAAAGTTCAAAAAAATTAAATGCCATATAAATTCAGTCTTAAGTTTATACTCATTGCTTTTTATTACGCAAGAGCTCTTTCTTACCCTTACTGGTAGAGAATGATTAGTTGCTAACGCCTCATAATGGGGGGATGGATAAAAATCTAAATTACAATAGCTTGGATTCAACACTTGTGTCTGAGCATTTGAAATGTCTTAAAAACAAAAATACCGTAGAACTTGCAGAATGAGGGAAAAAAGAAGGACAAAAATATGTTATGCAAAGTAGATTTTCGTGTTGATCTGAGGTAGAAGGCTCATCAGGAAAGAGGATGCCCTGCACTTAAGCGGCTTTCAGCTAGTTGCTGAAGACATTACCTTCTGCTCCATTCCTGTTGACTGAATATTACTTTGAATTCTTATGCGGAATGTTTGGAGATCCTCCATAAGATGATTTGGGGGGTCAGCGTGCTGAGCCGCTGCCCGAAAAATGAATGCATTATATCACGGGGCAGTATGAACGAATATGCAAGCCGAGTGTCGTCAGCTGAGAGATACTCAACTAGATGCACGGCGTTTGTAGTCGAGTTCTTATGGGATTCTAAAGCCACATTCAGCGAAGCCAGGGGAGGATCTACGAATTCTCTCGAAATTTGAGATGTCCAATCGTAAGTCAGCTAAGTTACACTTTATTCACAACTAACTTTTACTGCATCTCGTAACCACAACAGAACAAATGAAAAAGTCAGTCGTTTGTTGTGCACCGTTAGACCATTAGTAATTGGCAGTCATCCAGAGTCGTGTGGCTCCAGATGGTTTCTTGTGGGTGTGGAAGACGGCAGGTAAGAACCAGTTTCCATAACTAGCCGTTGCATTTAGATCGCAGTCAAGGTTTGAAACCCATCCTTCTACATGAGAGTGGTTTTCTGTTCCAGTATTCATGTCCTTGATAGATGTTAATCCCGGCCATTGTTTCAAATGGTTGATAAGTATCAAGAGATAATAGTATCCCTCTGATGAACATCGGCTCTAACAGGTAAGGATTGACGTCGTTGAAACGAACTCTATGAACCTAAGGCACACTTATCATGTTTAATAACCTTAAATATTTGACATTTCAAAAAGGAGCGTGACCATTCCCTCTGGCACTTATACTAGGTCAGCAAGGTCCTTCAACAATGAAATCGGGAGTCCTTTGATGCCCTAGACAAATATAAATTATTTAACGTATTGAAGAAGTTGTTGCAGTGATGTTTTGGCAGCATTGGAAAACCTCTATCAGTAAATGTGTTTAATAGTAAGGTTTTCTTACCTGTTTTCATCTGTTTTATTCGTAGCTTGAGTGTTATTGACTATAACCCGTGCTTCAGGTCAATGTATTCCTTTTAAAGCCGACCACGCTCAACAGATTTCATTCCTTTGAGGCTATTCAAGTAATTCATCCTTAACAAGGAGAATAGAGATGCACCAGATACCACAGGAGTGCCTTGTGAACGTAGCACCCGTAAACTCTTGAGATGCATAACCATCACCTGTATTATTTAAATTTCTGCTCTGTGACGTACACCGATTGTAACTACCAAAATTCCAATATTTAGTCTGATTGCAGAGCCAACTAACCAAAGTTCATTTGGTTAGACCATAACTTCGTTCTTCTGTGCAACATACGAAGCGTTTTTGAGTAACTCACCCTGAACTATACCAAACCCCACACTCAGTTTTTACTTTAAACGGACACAATAAGGCTGCAAACATTTCGATCACAGAAAATGTTATAAACTACAAAACTGGCTACTTATAAGGGAATAGCAATGGCTTCATTCACCATTGGGTACAGATTTTTTCTGATGCATAGCTCAAAGCAATCCACTCAAAAGTGAGTTGCGGAAACCATAAGACAATAGGTAAGCAAATGATAAGAATTGTAAAGGTCAACTACTTGTGTGCAGTAATGGGCGCTCCTAACAAGCGGAAACATAATTCACTTACAAAGAGTGACTCATATCAATCAATTCAGGCTAGTATGACCAAGGACAATGAACTAATATGGTAGCCGACAGAACCGACGTCAAGTAAAACAGAATTTACTGTTAACCGAGAAGTAAGAAAAATAGAGGTAGCGCGACAAAAATAAATGCAGTTGTAAATATAAGCACCGACCTTGTGTTTGGTTGAAAAATAAACACGGCATGCAGAACGGATGAATGAGAAGAGTAGCTTGATATTTAGCGAGAATCAAGATGTCATGTGTCCTGCGCACAGAAGGGAATTCCCCACTCTCACCGTATATACATACGCAAAAATGCATACAAAAAGACCTCACAGCATATATGAAGTAAACTGCCAGACCTAATCAATTTACCGGGACTGTCAAGGAAAATACTTGTTAGTTAGTAAGTCAAAAAAGAACATTAAGGAACTAGGGTCAGCTAGAAGGTGGAATTCAGGCCTTCCATAGAGTACCGAAATTGCTATATAGCAAGGCGCACGGCTAGGAGTTTTCTATCGAAAATACCAAAACTGAACTCGGCCTTTCGTAACCGTCTCGAGAAGAACGCCAGAGATTTCCAAGTTCTACCTATTCATTTCTATGGGACAGCTCTGGTTGAAGAGTTAGATGCGTCTATATTGGTGATGGCAGGTGCTTGAGTATTATGGTGGGCATACATAGCTGACCTATTTATAGTACCTTTGACTGATATACATGCTTTATAACCTAATTATTTTTGCATCCTCATGATGTTGGCCTTTCAGTATTCTCATGAAATACACACAGTATGATATGAACAGCCATTCCGACGGAACTTCGCAGGTTATTGATTGTGGTTGGTTGGGAGTAGTTTAGAACGACAGCCACTTTGTGTTACAGAGAGCACATCCTCTTGTCGTTAGTGTCGTTCAAATGCTGAAAATGAGGTCTCTTACCTTTACTTGCATAAGACAGTTTTTTTAATATTTGCGTGCAAAAGTTGAAACCTCTGATAATGTCTTCCATGGTTTTGGAAGTTTGCCCTGCGTATCGTAGTTCAAAGTGGAAATGCAAGGTTTCGCAAGGGCTGAAGAGATTTATGATGACTGCTTGGAAATGACATCGTTGACGATTGGGACTTTATTATGTGCTTTCATGAGGTCCATTTTTAAAAAAATGGCCATGCCTTTCAAGGTTGCTAGGGTGTTCTGAGTGTAGGATAAAGGGCAATGACCAGGAGTTTTCGAGTTAAGTCTTTGGTGGTCGCTTCCAAGGCACCGATCACTATTGTCCATTATGCAGAAATTATGCAATGGGGATAACCAGGGCTGTTGAATGGCCTGTAATTTAGACGTGGTACGAAATATTATTTACGCCCATTAATTTTTGGATCGCAGTATTCTGGAGTTTTCGAGATGATTTGCTGTAAGTGTTATGGTAACGACGACAACCAGGGTTTTATTTGTTAAGTAATTAGGAAGATCACTTTCACAAGTGGCTTTTGAAAAAGCTCGTAATAGTGTAGAACTATTTTGGGTACGAAGGAGGGTGAGTGTTCTGTAGAGATCTGTACTTTCTTTTGGCCTGTACGAATCTCCTCCGGGTAAAACAAACCTTAATCCCCAGGTTCTGGTAATATTCAAGATCCGACAGGCCCATGCAACTTATTCATCAACCATGTTATCATGAAAAAAGTTAGAACAAATTGTACTTGTTGTAGAAACTAGGACGGTAAAGGATTTGAGAATAGAGGTCAATAGTTCATAGCATACGTGAGTTAGCCATATCTTAGTTCAGCAATGTAGGAAGATTTGTCTAGCCTTTTCCTTCCTGTTTGATCCTATTATTGAATGTTTCGTTCGGTTCAAAGACATCAATAATGCATCTGTTTAACTTGGGAGGTAGTGGTCCCACCACTTCAAGGAATTGTAAACTTGGATCGTTCGTCATGTTATTATGTATGTAAATCTCTTAACAGTGGAATTTTTGTCTTCGATATAATTGGACAGAAATAGCATTAGTTGGACATTGGTTTGGATAGGCTTTGGGGTGTCCATAGATATAATGGAATTAAAAATGTCTGAGAGAAAAATAAGAGAATGCAAAAATGAGATATATGATTTGGAGACAAGTAGATCGGCATCATGTCCTGGCACAAGAATATAGTGTTAATATGAAGACTGGACGCTTTCACTGTGAGAAACTAAAGTGCTACGAGATGAGGTTTCTCAATTGCAGCGACTCATCAATGAGATACAGCCAAAGTGAGAAAAATAGGAAATATTAGGTCAAAAATAGGGAAGTGTTTTGTAAAATAAGTATTGAATGAACAGATATGTTGACTAGGAGTATATAACCATAAGCTTTTTCAAGGTTTGGATCCACCAACTTAAAGTCCAGAAAATTGTCTTTATATGGCTCCGCCGACTGATATTTTTTAAGCACTGTAGATAATAAGACAACTCCTTCTTCTATTTCCCTCGCAGTAATTTGGAAGGTACTTTTTATATATTGAAACCCTGCTTTTGTTTATTCAAATAGGTCCCACTTGTCGTTCGTCAGGTCGCCGCGTTCTTTGTTAACGGAGAAGTCAATTCGGTCCCAACGTATCCTCCGTCCTTTGTTTTGGCTAGACCACGAGTTTTGGCTTATACCATTGATCGACACTCAACCTCAAAACAATGACTGACGACATAGACGTTGAGGCCATGCTTGAGGATCATTACGCTCGGGAGGTATGTTATGTTTTACTCGTCCTAAGTTTAGGGTCCCTTGACTGGCACAAGATAATGTTATCTAATTTTGACAGAAATTCTTTATGTTTTGTTAGGATACTCTGGGTCTACGATCCTCGTTGACGTCGTTGTGGACGTCTGGCCCTTTCCCACCCCAGCTGTAGTTATCAATAGATTATTTCGGTATGTTTTACGAAAGTATTTATTTTCTTGCCTGTCTTTTTTATTCCTTTCCACCTCCTGAATCTGCTAATATTGTCGCTCAATAGGGCTACTCGAAGTCCAATGGTCATCGAAGACGTGGTCGTTCACGTTCCAGGGATCGTAGCAGAAGGTAAGGTTCCTGGGTTATCGACAAGTTGCTTTTTGCAGACACAAGTCGCGCAGCAGGAGCAAGGAACGTCGACGGGATAAGAATCATGAATCCGACCGAGGACGACGTGAACGCCGCCATAGTTCGCGTGACCGGGATCGACATAGGTCTAGTAGAGATGACCACAGGCCGTCGCGGACCGAAAGACGTCAGAAATCGTATGTTCCTTTGTGTCCTAATTTATTTTAATTTGTAGTCCTGAACTTAGCCCAGAAGAGCGAGATGCACGAACTGTGTTCGTCTGGCAGCTTTCTGCGCGCATTCGACAGCGAGACTTGGAGGACTTCTTCACTTCGGTGGGTAAAATCAGAGATGTTCGTTTAATCATGGACAACAAAACCAAAAGGTCGAAAGGCATAGCCTATGTTGAGTTCCGTGAAGTAGAGTCGGCTCAGCTGGCCCTTGGACTTACCGGCACTCGCTTATTAGGCGTTCCAATTCAGATTCAACAAAGCCACGCTGAGAAGAATCGAGTAAGCGCCACTCCCTCGTTGCCTCGGCCGTCACAACAGAACAGGGGGCCGATGAAATTATACATAGGTTCTTTACATTACAACATCACAGAAGAAATGTTAAAAGGTATATTTGAGCCCTTTGGAAAGATAGAGGACATAAAATTAATCAAGGACCCTACTACTAACCGTTCGCAAGGCTATGGCTTCGTAACGTACGTCAACAGTGATGACGCTAAAAAGGCACTGGATCAATTAAACGGGTTTGAGTTGGCTGGCCGACCGATGAAAGTAAGTAATGAGTTCGTAACTTTTAAATTTTCAGGTGAATCATGTAACCGAACGCAGTGAGTATGCTTGTCTAAGCGCCCTGGACAACGATGAAGCTGACCGCTCAGGCGTTGATCTAGGCACCACTGGGAGATTAGCTTTAATGGCGAAACTCGCTGAAGGCACTGGCTTAGAAATTCCCAAGGCTGCCCTTGCTCAATTGCATATCGGGCAAAACAATCCGATACTAGGTTCAGCTGGAAGTGTTAGTTCATCATCCGCAATTGCTCCTCCCGTGTGCACGCAATGTTTCATGCTATCCAATATGTTTGACCCACATGTTGCTACTCATTCGGTTTTCGAAGAAATACGTGACGATGTTATTGAGGAATGTACTAAGGCCGGCGGATGTCTCCACATTTTTGTTGATCGCACCAGTGCCCAAGGAAATGTTTACGTCAAATGTCCTAGTATAGCAGTCGCAACTCAATGCGTAAACATGTTACACGGTCGGTATTTCTCCGGACGGTTGATTACTGCAGCATATGTTCCTTTAATAAATTATCACCAACTCTTCCCAGATTCCGTAACTGCAAAAACACTATTGCATCCTTCAAGTTAAAACTATTGTAAATAACCCAAATGTTTATTGACCACTGCATTTGTCAATATATTATCATTAATAATTTGTTTTCTTGATAGCTTTTGGGCATCAAACATTCCTTTCACTTGATTGGTTGTGTAGGATTCTGCCTCATAGTTTCCCACTGGCTTAACAGAACACTAGTTACGATGGCGTTAAAATACGAGGACCTCAAAGTAACTTCAAACAAACTACAGTTTCCACGGTTCTCACCTACAATCTCAATAGTAAGGGGAAATCCCTAGTGTGTAGCAAGCCTGAATTTATCGTGTCTCTTAGTTATATTAAGTAAAACTCGTCATGAATGTCGCCTGGCAGTAAATTAACTTTATCTAGGATTATGTTGAAATGGAATGTAAAGTCACCATTGATAAATAAGGATGACCAATGTTGCACATTGTCAGATTAATAATTCATGTTAAGCTAAGAGACGGCTATATGCAACAACAAATCTCAAGTAGTAAGTACTGTGTCGGTATTGTGACAAGTGCAGGCGGAACAACAGGTAGCGATTAAAGCTGCAGTCGTGGATCGTTTTTTAGTTCTGTTGGTGATACTTGCATTGTGCCTTGGTGTTTACACATAAGCAGGTTTGTTGGGTCAGCGTGGACATAAGGTCTTACTGCGGTAAATGTTAGTCTGACAAGCAATCTGGTTTGGTAAAACTCCTGAAGAGACTACGTTTGTTCACTGTTCTGCATTGTCTCTGCTTTTTCAAGAAGGAAGCTCGCTACCATTGGCCTTGTTGGATATTCTCAATACTTGCGATAGCACGGGTACGCTTTAATATGAAGTTGGCTTTTATTACCGGTTAGATAGATTATTACTTCATAAGTGTATTTGTAGATCCAGTGATGAGTTTGCTAAGTGTTGATGAATATCTCTTGCGATAGGTGGGTTTGCATATGTCGAATGGGTTTCCATGTCATATTTGTTTCAATGTGAAAGCACTGAGATTACCTCTATTTCACATATAAAGAGTAGTGGATGGAGGTAGGTTAGCACAAGTAGCGAAGAGATCCCGTGGTTGTTTTGTTTTCTCTAGGTTGTCGCATAGCTTCGGTCTGTGTCTTTTGTCACTAATATACCATCAGTAGTTATGATGAAGACCTGTGCACAAAGGATGTGCTTTGTTGGTGTTTAATTTGACTAGGTGTCAGGTTTTTCTCAAAATCGGTGACTGGATGGGATTATTCTTTTAACAAAAGACATGGGCGGCTTAACTCATTACTAATGTTTTTATTCACCTAGAAATGAGGTGACCTGTTGTGTAACATAGGTTCCAATGAGCTTGGATCCAGATAATCGTATACTCAGTTAATTTTGGCCACTAAGTTATCTTAGAATAGTCGGTCATGTTATAGCCTTAGGTGAAGTGATAGGTTGCTAATACATTGTATATTGCACACTTATCAATTGGGCCAAATCAAAGGGTATTCTCTTTCGTTAATTCAGGTGTCTCATGGTTGATCAAAGTTTAAGTGAATAAACTCTAAATAAATCACGTCTAGCATATTTGCAACTGATCTTTACAAGCTTGACAATCTCATGATGTGATTTATTGATTGAAAACTTAGTTTTCGAGGGTATTGTTTATGTAGTCTTACAACTATGAGAGATAATTTATGGAAATAGAAGAGGATGATTATATGATAAGCATGTAATGATGTATCCTCAAACCACTGGATACTCATGGTGGATGGTCAAGTAAAAGGGATAAACTAGTTGTTATGGAGGTGGACCTTGATACTAAGTAGGTTCTTTCCTCAATGTTTACGATGTGAAATTAACTGAGGGACTGCTGAAAATCGGAAAGTTTCTCATAGTTATTACCTTCTGTCATTACCAAATTCCTAGTAGCACTTAGCTGCGGATTAAAAATGTTAAACTACCGAATCGTAGGTAGGAGAATAGTCTATATTGTCATATAATTAATTTGTTTTAACAATAACAGATTACTTCACTTGTGGGGAACTGGCAACAGAATGTTAGATTATAGTCAAAAGTACTTGATAATCCTTAGTAGATAATTGTTTTGTGTAACTTTTATGAATGAATGTCATATAGAAATTCATTTAAAAACGAAGAAGCGATTACCAACTGTCTCATAGTAGTATTTTGAGATTTAAAGAAAATAGGCTCATTGTAATGGGTGAATGTATTGGATGAAATTGTAAGATTTTAAATGATGATAATGACTAAGCAAAGATGGATAGTGGCTAGCAGTGGAATTCAGGACGCCCGTTTCGTCATATTTGGGACTCGTCAGTTGGACGTACCTGCATCTCAGAGTTGATGTTCACCCTGGGACTCGAATCCAGTACCTTTCGCTACAAACGCTATCGCGTTATCCACTCGGCCACTGAGTCCTGATAGCCACTTGCTTGTGAAATGGGGTGAAGTTGAAATTTACTTAGTATTGTTTGTTTGCATATTCCCATAGATGTTTTTAGGACTGCAACTGGTCAGTCTCTAATTGGCATATATGCATACTGTGCGTATTGCCACGATATAGCCTTAATTCACAAGTATTGTAAGGAAAGATGGATAGTGGCTAGGATGAAACGCGCATCAAATTGGATTCCACTGCTAACCACTATTCATCTTTACTTACAATGCTTTGTGATTATTGTCTTTTCAATTTCATTTTCTTACTTATTCATTATTCTTTTTAAGTCTTACCCTATTGTCTAAACAAGCTACTGTTGCTGAGGCTGTGTATGAGCTTTTCTATGCCATATTTATATAGTTAATAGCATGTCTAAGTCTGCATTGATGAGATAATCTATTCATTATGAATGTATAAAGTAATTATAATTTTACGGATATAAGTTGATCTAATCAAGATGATTACACTATTTCAATACAAAATAACCTTTGATCTTTGAATATGAAGTAAACAATTACGATCTAGAATTTGATTTTTGTAAACAGTACTTGTTAACAATGAAAAGAGATTAAAGAATAGATTATCTATGTTTTTTTATTCTTCTTCATAGATCAAATAATATAGTTTCTTATTCAAACTCTATCCTCTCTATAAGAATTTAAATAGAGTATACTTTAGTTTTTAGTCATAAAAACTATTTCATTAAGATTGGTTATGAGTTTTTGTTTCTATTTGTTGTGTATTGTTTCTTGATTATGAGAAATATGAGCCGTTTAAAAATCAAACATAGACTTAGTTTTGCATGGTCCTCAAACGCCCTGGTACGGGCCCGCTCTCTCTCGAAATTCTCTCACATAGCCACGTGTATACAGCCTCTGACAGGGAAGTCCTACTCACTGCCTTCTCGTGGTGGCGGTGTTTTTTTTACAAAATCGAGAGGACAGAAAAGCGAATGTCCGGCGCTTTAACCGGGTTGATGGACGCGGAAAGTTCATCCAGGGTGGTTAGGAAACCCTGATTCCAAACTAATGGTGCACATGGGCTCCAGTATCCTGAGGGAACAAATGACGTATGAACCAATCGTTGGTCACCGGCTACCAAGTGACTGCATTTCCTCACGATGCTCCACCGCCTTGTGAATTAGATCTTTAGGTCAAAGGTTCGGGGTGTGGCCCCCTAAAGAAACCACCTGCTCGGTCTGGGCACCCGGATAGTATCATAGCCTTCACACAATTAAATGAAATGAGATTTTTTTTGTGCGGCGCATATTTATCTGGTGTTTCCTTGTACCAATATTTATGTGTTCAAATAAATAAATAAATAAGTTTTGCATGGGAACTGTTTTGATGATGAGCTAATGTAAATTACAGAATTATTGGAGGTTAGGAAATAATAGATAATAGTTACTTTGGGTTTGTTTAGGACTCTTCAACATAATTCTCTAAGTATTGTTTCATCTGGTTGTGGTTGTAAGACATCCGGATTTCTCAGAGAACATGGTACCCTTGGTCTACTTAGTCGCAGTCTAAATATCCAAATATTCAATTTCTATTATTTTGTAATATTGTCAAACTTTATCTCAGAAATCCACTGTGAGCAAAAATTTACTGTTTGGTAGAGTTGTTTATGAGGATTAATATAAATCTATAAGCAGACATCATGAAAAGTCGGGAAATTTAAATGTGCTGTTAAAAAACAGATTTCCTGTAGTTATTTTTGCGACTCATGAGATCAAATCTATACTATAGGAGCCCTGTTGTATTGATCTAGTCCAAGTATTGATTAGTTCGTCTAAATTGTCTTGTTTACATCAATGACCTTCGTCTAGCCAATGGAACGATGATAGTAAAATTACAGCTCAGAGAACAAAACTCCATCAATATCATTTAGTCCAGTTATCAAAGTATAAACTAGATTCGGTTAATATTAGTCAATTTACAATGGTCTATTCTTAAACACTATTAATGTAAACTTATATCGAAGCTATGACGTCTAGATTTTGTGTCTAGTATATCATTCCTGAGTCAATCTATTTTAATCTTCTCGTTTCAAACCATTCAATTTCTGTATTATCTGTAATCAATGAATCATATTCTAAGTAGTAGTGTAGTGTGGTCTACTTATATCCATATAAGTAGTATATGGTGATGGTCAGATATAGAATGTATTTTGGCAGAAGATCGATAAGGAACGCATAGGAATGAAGCGCAATCGGTACGAAAATGCATGAACAATGAAATCAGAAAAGATGGACTGATATTTGCAGAAGGAAAAGTGAAGATTGAGACTGAGATTGCAAACGAACTGTTGACTATATGGTTATCAGTATTTAGTGAGATATTCTGTAATTTGTGTCTAAATACATTCGATTGTCCTCAACTAGTGTTTTGTTCACTACAGTAGCAAGATGGATGTTCATCTCATCATTTTTAAATGTTTATCAACTAGATTTCGATTAGTGATGAAAGTGGTCTTCAAATGAAATCTTTTCTATGGAATTAATGCTTAAAGCATAGAAAGCATTAATATCACAAATTATATTTTGGTTACTGGTCTATCTCCCTAGCGAATTAAGTAGGTCATAAGGCTACTTGATTTTTAAAAACATATCATCAAAATGTGTCATTTTGATAAAATGAAATAGATACATTATCATATTGACTAGTCAGTGCAATATTGCCTCACTAAACAATAAGACGGTGGTTCGAGTTCAAACATAACCCGTTGATCATCACTATTCCATGCAATTAAATAAGTCACTCTTCGAAATTAATCCCAAGTATTTTAAATGACAGGTCGGTTATCGACGGTGCTGTTAACGGCACGACTATCATTGTCGGACGCCGATAAACATGTCTGTGCTCTAAAACCTGACGAATAGTGAATATGTGGTTGATGCAGCCACGACCAGGTCTGAAGCCAGCCTGATTTTCTCGTGTTTGCAGTTCATGAGTCTTAGTTAGGCGCCCGATAATTATTGAGGTAAGTATTTTAGATGCTATGTTAGTCAGACTAATCCCTCTATGGTTATCACAGGATGATTTTGGCCCCTTCTTATATATTGGGACAATCAGAGATTGTGACCAGTCAGATGGGATCACGTCCGTACAAAGGGGCACTAAATATATATGCGCCACACAATAACAATGAGAATGTGAAGAGGTAGAGAATGTAAGGTACGTATAGGAAAAAGGGGAACAATAACAAACAGAAATTGGTGTATGAAACTG